>NC_090402.1:23064307-23249849 GCF_036365525.1 Heterodontus francisci
GACATCCCTAGCCAAAAGCACAAACATGAAAAACCAGTTTATAACCAGTCCGAAAACAATCGTTCACTACTACTCCCTGTTTCCTGTCACTCAGCCAACGTCGTATCCATGCTGCCACTGTCCCTTTTATTCTATAGGCTTCAACTTTGCTGAAAACCATGTTGTTTTTTTACTCATTCCTGGAATATGGGCGTCGCTGGCTAGGCCAGCATTTATTGCCCATCCCTAATTGCCCTTGACAAGGTGGTGGTGGCCTTCTTGAACCGCTGCAGTCCATGTGGGGTAAGTACACCTACAGTGCTTTTAGGGAGTTCCAGGATTTTGACCCAGTGACAGTGAAGGAATGGCGATATAGTTCCAAGTCAGGATGGTGTGTAGCTTGGAGGGGAACTTGCAGGTGGTGGTTCCTGCTGCCCTTGTCCTTCTAGGTGGTAGAGGTCGTGGGTTTGGAAGGTGCTGTCTAAGGAGCCTTGCATTGCTGCAGTGCATCTTGTAGATGGTACACACTGCTGCTACTGTGCTTCGCTGGTGGAGGGAGTGATTGTTTGTGGATGAGCTGCCAATCAAGCGGGCTACTTTGTCCTGGATGGTGTTGAGCTTCTTGCGTGTTGTTGGAGCTGCACCCATCCAGGCAAGTGGAGAGTATTCCATCACACTCCTGACATGTGCCTTGTAGATGGTGGATAGGCTTTAGGGAATCAGCAGCTGAGTTACTCGCCGCAGGATTCCTAGCCTCTGACCTGCTCTTGTAGCCATGTTATTTATATGGCTACTCCAGTTCAGTTTCTGGTCAATGGTAACCCCCAGGATGTTGACAGCGGGGGATTCAGCGATGGTAATGCCATTGAATGTCAAGAGGAGATGGTCAGATTCTCTCTTGTTGGAGATAGTCATTGCCTGCCACTTGTGTGACGCAAATGTTACTTGCCACTTATCAGTCCAAGCCTGGATATTGTCCAGGTCTTGCTGCATTTCTACATGGGCTGTTTCAGTATCTGAGGAGTCGCGAATGGTACTGAACATTGTGCAAACATCAGCGAACATCCCCACTTCTGACCTTCTGACTGAGGGAAGGTCATTGATGAAGCAGCTGAAGATGGTTGGGCCTAGGACACGACCCTGAGGAACTCCTGTAGTGACGTCCTGGAGCTCAGATGATTGACCTCCAACAACCACAACCACCTTCCTTTGTGCTAGGTATGACTGCAAGCGGCGGAGAGTTTTCCCCCGATTCCCATTGACTCCAGTTTTGCTAGGGTTCCTTCATGCCATACTCAGTCAAATGCTGCCTTGATGTCAAGGGCAGCCACTCTCACCTCACCTCTCGAGTTCAGCTCTTTTATCCATGTTTGAACCAAGGCTGGAATGAGGTCTGGAGCTGAGTGGCCCTGGCGGAACCCAAACTGAGCATCAGTGAGCAGGGTATTGCTAAGCAAGTGACGTTTGATAGCACTGTTGACTACACCTTCCATCACTTTACTGACGATTGAGAGTAAACTGATGGGGTGGTAATTGGCCGGGTTGGATTTGTCCTGCTTTTTGTGTACAGGACATACCTGGGCAATTTTCCACATTGCCGGGTAGATGCCAGTGTTGTAGCTATACTGGAACAGCTTGGCTAGGGGTGCGGCAAGTTCTGGAGCACAGGTCTTCAGTACTATTGTCGGAATATTGTCCGGACCCATAGTCTTTGCAGTATCCAGTGCCTTCAGTCGTTTCTTGATATCACGTGGAGTGAATCGAATTGGCTGAAGTCTGGCATCTGTAAAGCTGGGGACTTTAGGAGGGGGCTGAGGTGGATCATCAACTCGGCATTTCTGGCTGAAGATTGTTGCAAATGCTTCTGCCTTATCTTTCGCACTGATGTGCTGGGCTCCCCCATCATTGAGGATGGGGATATTTGTGGAGCCACCTCCTCCAGTTAGTTGTTTAATTGTCCACCACCATTCAGGACTGCTCTGCAGCACTTTATCAAACGTCCATGTACACCACATCAACCTTCTTTGTTACTTCATCAAAAAATTCAAGGAAGTTAGTTAAAAGTTTGCCTTTAACAAATCTGTACTAGCTTTCCTTAATTCTTAATTTCCTTAATACTATAATCACTGTTCCCTTAATGTTCCCTGCTGACTCTTGATCCACTTGACCCACCTCATTCCCCAGAGCCAGCAATACCTCCTTCCTCATTGGGCCAGAAACATACTGATCAAGAAAATTCTCCTGAACACACTTCAGAAACTCTTCCCCCTTTCTGCCCTTTACATTATTACTATCCCAGTCCATAATAGGATAATTAAAGTCCCCCATTATCACTACTCTATAGCTTTTGTACCTCTCTGTAATTTCCTTGCAAATTTGCTCCTCTATATAGCTTTCCCAATAGTTGATGGCCTATAGAATACACTCAGTAGTGGAATGGTGCCTTTATTGTTTCTTAACTTTAACCAAAATTATTCTGTCCTTGATCTCCCCATGACATCTCCTCCTTTCCTTCCTTCCCTATCTTTCCTGAACACCTTGTGTCCAGGAATATTTGGTACCCAGTCCTGCTCTTTTCTGAGCCAGGTCTCCATTATCACTACAAAATCCTTTTCCCATGTGGCTATTTGTGTTGCAGCTCACCAACCTAATTTACTACGCTTCATGCATTTAGATACATACACTGGAAACCTAATTTAGACATTGCATTCCCTCTTAGTCTGACCACACCTAATACCTTTCTATTTCTTACTCTAGTGCTATCTGTCTGTCTCAATCCTTTGTGCACTTTGTTTCTCCTTTCTAATGCTACATCCTGGTGCCCATCCCCCAGCCAAGTTAGTTTAAACCCTCCCCAACAGCGCTAGCAAATCGCTCCACAAGGACATTGGTGCCAGCTCGATTGAGGTGTAACCCATCCAGCCTGCATAGGTCCCGCCTCCCCCAGAATCAGTCCCAATGTCCCAGGAATCTAAAGCCCTCCTTCCTGCACCATCTCTCCTGGCATGCATTCATCTGCTCTATCCTATTTCTATACCCACTAGCGCATGGTTCAAGATGGCTCCTGGGCTGGAAGCTCCCTAGGAAGCTCCCTTGCTGTTCAACTCTATCCATGGCCATCTGCTCCCATCCCTAACGTTTTCTCCCCCAATCTGCCCTCTTAAACTGTTTAAATTCCCCTGGCTCTTTAAATCAGTTCATTTTAGCCCTATCTAAAGGCTAACAGTTAGTTTAGTGTATGTTACCTGGGCCCACTGCCCTCCCCCAGCCACACCTGCTCTTTGTTTTCTCAATGAAATTGATCCGGATGAAACTGACGAGCACAGCTGCCGATACTTCAATCTCCGATCCTGCTGTCTTCACAGTCCAGAGTGTCTGCAGCCACGGCATGCGGTAAGTCCATTGAGGTGAAGAAGGAGCTGCGGGACCCGAGAGAAGTCCTGAGAAAAGGTGCCCCGAACACCCAAAAAATCCACGAACGTCCCCCCAGCCGCAACTTCAAAGCGCCCGCGGGAGATGGCTCGGAGAGCATCTGCAGCGCACTGTCGGCAATGCTGCATGCCTTTATTTAAACCACTGCAAAAAAAAACCCTTAGCAAATGTAATCACCTCTAAGTCTGCCAAATGATGCTTCACCTCCCGAAGGACGTGGATGAACTTTCCGGACGTCGATGGTGGGCACTGAGGAAATGGCTTATTACCTGCGCCAGCTTCCCCCCCCCTCCCCCCACCTTTACCCCCCTTCCACCCCCCCCCACCCCCACCCCCGTCCCCTTCCCTGCTCCACCCTCTCAGCTCACCCCCTCACAACCCCGTCCCAGCCCGCCCCCCCTCGCACCATCTTCACCCCGCACCCCCTTCCCCTGCACCCCCCCCCCACCCCCTCCCTCTACCCCTCCCCCTTGCATCCCCTCCTCCCACCGGCACCATCCTACACCTGTGTAGGGGCCCCAACAACCCCACTGCTTTGTGGGCGTCTCGGGAGAGACCAAGGCTAAGGGAGTAAACCCTAACAGAAAATCCGGAGCGGAACCCCGTAGGTGGTCATGTGTCACCTTTGGCATGTTTCCGGCAGTTCCTGCAGCCATACTGGTGCCAAACGTCGTGTCCTGCACTCCTTTGGACCCCACCAGAAAGGCCGAGAGGGGGGTTTTGACGACTGGGCAACTCTCAACCTCCATAAATTTGCCCAGGCATGCGCCATGGAGAGGTCACTCCATAGTTGCCTCACAGCGACTGACACAACAAGGAAGGCAGCAGTTACGGGTTATAAGTCCAGATAAATTGGCATAGAAATTGGGCGCCACGGGTTGCCTTTGTCGGTGGGAGAGGTCATTGCACCTCACTGGACAGCTACCGCCCGCCTCAAACCGGGCAGCCCCCGGTCAATAAGGTTCTGTCCCACCACAGTCTGCCTACTTCAATGGGTGCTTGGAGCTCAGGGTCATTGCCCGAAAGGTGGACTGATACACCGCACCAAACAACATGAAAAAAGGAAAGAAGGTACCAGCCCTTCGCTTTGCAAGCTGGAACGTCAGAACTATGTGTCCTGGCCTGTCGGAAGACCTTACACAAATCAACGATTCTCGGAAGACCGCCATCATTAACAACGAGCTCAGTAGATTCAATGTGGACATTGCAGCACTTCAGGAGACTCGCCTCCCCGCGAGTGGCTCTCTAGCAGAGCAAGACTACACCTTCTTCTGGCAGGGCAGGGATCCTGAAGAACCAAGACAGCATGGAGTGGGCTTCGCCATCAGAAACTCCTTGCTCAGCATGATAGAGCCTCCCTCAAATGGCTCAGAACGCATACTGTCCATCCGACTGCTCACCACCTCTGGTCCAGTACACCTACTCAGCATCTATGCTCCAACACTCTGCTCCCCACATGAAGCTAAAGACCAGTTCTATGAACAACTCCATAACATCATTAGCAGCATCCCCAACACCGAACACCTATTCCTGCTGGGGGACTTTAATGCCAGGGTTGGGGCCGACCATGACTCATGGCCCTCCTGCCTTGGGCGCTATGGCGTTGGAAGGATGAATGAGAACGGGCAGAGACTGCTTGAGTTGTGTACCTATCATAACCTCTGCATCACCAACTCGTTCTTTCACACTAAACCCTGTCACCAGGTTTCATGGAGGCACCCAAGATCACGTCGTTGGCACCAGCTAGACCTCATTGTCACAAGGCGAGCCGCCTTAAACAGTATTCAAATCACACGCAGCTTCCACAGTGCGGACTGCGACACTGACCACTCCCTGGTGTGCAGCAAGGTTAGACTCAGACCAAAGAAGTTGCATCATTCCAAGCAGAAGGGCCACCCGCGCATCAACACGAGCAGAATTTCTCACCCACAGCTGTTACAAAAATTTCTAAATACACTTGTAACAGCCCTTCAAAACACTCCCACAGGGGATGCTGAGACCAAGTGGGCCCACATCAGAGACGCCATCTATGAGTCAGCTATGACCACCTACGGCAAAAGTACGAAGAGAAATGCAGACTGGTTTCAATCTCATAATGAAGAGCTGGAACCTGTCATAGCCGCTAAGCGCATTGCACTGTTGAACTACAAGAAAGCCCCCAGCGATTTAACATCCGCAGCACTTAAAGCAGCCAGAAGTACTGCACAAAGAACAGCCAGGCGTTGCGCAAACGACTACTGGCAACACCTATGCAGTCATATTCAGCTGGCCTCAGACACCGGAAACATCAGAGGAATGTATGATGGCATGAAGAGAGCTCTTGGGCCAACCATCAAGAAGATCGCCCTCCTCAAATCTAAATCGGGGGACATAATCACTGACCAACGCAAACAGATGGACCGCTGGGTTGAGCACTACCTAGAACTGTACTCCAGGGAGAATGCTGTCACTGAGACTGCCCTCAATGCAGCCCAGCCTCTACCAGTCATGGATGAGCTGGACACACAGCCAACCAAATCGGAACTCAGTGATGCCATTGATTCCCTAGCCAGCGGAAAAGCCCCTGGGAAGGACAGCATTACCCCTGAAATAATCAAGAGTGCCAAGCCTGCTATACTCTCAGCACTACATGAACTGCTATGCCTGTGCTGGGACGAGGGAGCAGTACCCCAGGACATGCGCGATGCCAACATCATCACCCTCTATAAAAACAAAGGTGACCGCGGTGACTGCAACAACTACCGTGGAATCTCCCTGCTCAGCATAGTGGGGAAAGTCTTTGCTCGAGTCGCTCTGAACAGGCTCCAGAAGCTGGCCGAGCGCGTCTACCCTGAGGCACAGTGTGGCTTTCGTGCAGAGAGATCGACTATTGACATGCTGTTCTCCCTTCGTCAGATACAGGAGAAATGCCGTGAACAACAGATGCCCCTCTACATTGCTTTCATTGATCTCACCAAAGCCTTTGACCTCGTCAGCAGACGTGGTCTCTTCAGACTAATAGAAAAGATCGGATGTCCACCAAAGCTACTAAGTATCATCACCTCATTCCATGACAATATGAAAGGCACAATTCAACATGGTGGCTCCTCATCAGAGCCCTTTCCTATCCTGAGTGGTGTGAAACAGGGCTGTGTTCTCGCACCCACACGTTTTGGGATTTTCTTTTCCCTGTTGCTTTCACATGCGTTCAAATCCTCTGAAGAAGGAATTTTCCTCCACACAAGATCAGGGGGCAGGTTGTTCAACCTTGCCCATCTAAGAGCGAAGTCCAAAGTACGGAAAGTCCTCATCAGAGAACTCCTCTTTGCTGACAATGCTGCTTTAACATCTCACACTGAAGAGTGCCTGCAGAGTCTCATCGACAGGTTTGCGTCTGCCTGCAATGAATTTGGCTTAAACATCAGCCTCAAGAAAACGAACATCATGGGGCAGGATGTCAGAAATGCTCCATCCATCAATATTGGCGACCACGCTCTGGAAGTGGTTCAAGAGTTCACCTACCTAGGCTCAACTATCACCAGTAACCTGTCTCTAGATGCAGAAATCAACAAGCGCATAGGTAAGGCTTCCACTTGGCCAAAGAGCGTGTCCAGACTGGCCAAGAGCGTGTGGGAAAATGGCGCACTGACACGGAACACAAAAGTCCGAGTGTATCAAGCCTGTGTCCTCAGTACCTTGCTCTATGGCAGCGAGGCCTGGACAACGTATGCCAGCCAAGAGCGACGTCTCAATTCATTCCATCTTCGCTGCCTTCGGAGAATACTTGGCATCAGGTGGCAGGACTATATCTCCAACACAGAAGTCCTTGAAGCGGCCAACACCCCCAGCTTATACACACTACTGAGACAGCGGCGCTTGAGATGGCTTGGCCATGTGAGCCGCATGGAAGATGGCAGGATCCCCAAAGACACATTGTACAGCGAGCTCGCCACTGGTATCAGACCCACCGGCCGTCCATGTCTCCGCTATAAAGACGTCTGCAAACGTGACATGAAATCGTGTGACATTGATCACAAGTCGTGGGAGTCAGTTGCCAGCATTCGCCAGAGCTGGCGGGCAGCCATAAAGACAGGGCTAAATTGTGGCGAGTCGAAGAGACTTAGTAGTTGGCAGGAAAAAAGACAGAGGCGCAAGGGGAGAGCCAACTGTGCAACAGCCCCGACAAACAAATTTCTCTGCAGCACCTGTGGAAGAGCCTGTCACTCCAGAATTGGCCTTTATAGCCACTCCAGGCGCTGCTTCACAAACCACTGACCACCTCCAGGCGCGTATCCATTGTCTCTCGAGATAAGGAGGCCCAAAAGAAGAAAAGAAGCGCATGGCACTGGGAGTAACCCGGATGTGCATTCGACAGGACTAAGGCGCCCTGCCATGCCTCTATTTATAAGATCACCATCTAAACTTACAGAAATATACTTAAGACTTGTCCCTGATCTGGATAAAAACAAAAACTCACCAGCTACTCATCAATCAGCTCCTTCCCTTGTGCTGACCTCACTTTAGGTGTTTTTTTCCTTGCTCCTTAACACTCATATTCCTTTACGTCTTAGTCTAATTTAGTCATAGATTCTTTTTAGATTTTAGGTTATTTAACTATTTATCGAACACTAAAACACAAATGCTAACTACTCAAAACACTAACCAATAAATTTAATACTTAACTATAGTTTAGCTGCATTGCTCCACTCTGTGATGTCACCTTTTCTCGGGTATCTGCCCCTCTACTCCCTATAGCTTCTACTTCTGCCAGCTCTTCTATCTCTCTCTGACAGTTTGGGAGACGATAGTACACTCACAGCAATGTGATTGTCCCTTTTTTTCTGTTCTTCAGCTCATTCCATATGGCCTCATTTGATGATTATTTTAACATATCATCTCTCCTCACAGCTGTAATTGTTTCTTTAACCAATAGTGCTACACCCCTCTCCTTTTTATCCTTCTCTCCATCACATCTGAATACACTGTAACCAGCAATGTTGAGCTGCCCTTCCTACCCTTCTTTAATCCATGTTTCAGTAATAACTATGATGGACTAAATTTTATCTTAATAGATCCACATGCAGCAGGGAGGCTGGTAGTGGATTGGGAAACCATTTGTTCTGCCAGTTGGCTTTGCAGTGACTCTTTAACTCAGCCAGGGCATTAGCATCCCGCGTTCAGGTTTCCGGCTAATCAGAGAGGGCAGGCGGGATGACACATTGATTCTGTCAAAGGAAGGATTTCTCATTAAAGGGACCCAGGCAGATTGGCTGAACTGTACATTGATTCCTTTGGCTTCAGCAACGACAGAATGGAAGAGATCTGGGAAGGCTGCACCCTGTGTCTTGGACTCTTACCTGGAGGTCCCGCTGTGGAATCTGAGGGACTAAATTGATGTGATATTTAGCAAGGACGGAAGAGGCCAGCCTCTCAAATCAAGCAGATTTGGATGGAAGTGGGCAAGGAAGTGAACAGCAGGAGTGTGATCCCTCAAACTTGGAGACAATGTCCCAAGAGGTTCAAGGGCCTCAGAAGGGTAGGAAAGGTGAGTGGCATAACACTTTCAGGTGCTAACCTCCCACACTGACTTTCCTGGCATTCTCCTGCACAGCATTCCTCACACCAACACACCTTGCAGCTCCACTCATTCCTCTTCAGGCACCTCCTCACATCCCCATCTGAACAGCCAACACTCACACTCACCCTCATCTTTGTGCCATATCCAATGATAACCACCTGTCAATGTGTGCCCACCTGGTCTACTGGGATGGAGGTCTTGTTCTTGGAGGGTGCAGATGTCAACAACCTGCCGTGAAAGCCTAAGCCTCACAAGGCACTGGCACTCACACATGTCGAGAGACCTGATCCTCTACCTGTAGACTCTGTCTTGAGAGTCTCACCACCTTTGAGCTGGATCTGTGTTCATCCCCTCTGTCCTGTGGAGCAGCTTGTGGCTGAAAAGGCAGCTGGTGCTGCTGCTGTTGTTCCTCCTGCTGCTGTAGGTGTTGCTGATGCTGCTCCTCTTGTTCCTCATCAGAGGGGCAAGGCAGAGCTGTATAAGCTGCTCCCATGCTGCAGTGAAGGCTGACAGCAGGGAAGTGCAGATCAAGGTGACTGAAGTTCAAGACAAATGAACTGGCTTCTAAAAAATTGGAAATTACCTGTCAAAAGCGCACTCTCAAGAAGACAGGCTAGGAATATTTCAACAAGGGTGAAAGGTAGGGAATCAAGAACAGGGCTCTTTGGTTTACGAGGGAGATAGAAGAAGGAGTATGCTGCACGTCAGGTGAACTCATCAAATGAGAACCAGGCCATATATACTAAGTTGAGAGGGGAGGTGATGAGGAAAATAATACTGGCAAAGAGAAAATATGAATATCGAATAGCAATCAACATAAAAGGAATCCAACGATCTTCCCTACCGGCATGTAAATAGTGAGGGAGTAGTAAGAGGAGGAGTGGAGAGAGAGGGGAATATGTGCTTCGAGGCATAGGGAAAGGCTAATATACTTAATGAGTACTTTGTATCAGTGTTCATTAAGGAAATGGAGGCTGACAAAATATCAGTAGAAGCAAAGAGAGTAGAGGCAGTGGATAGGATAAAAATTGAGAAGGGTAAGGTACTAAAAAGGTTGGTTATGCTTAGGGTTGATATCAGACACAAGACTACATGCATTGAAGTGTATACCATCAAGAACTGCCAAACTCCTTTGTTGTCTATTTTCCAGCTTTTATCTCCTCTGCCTTCCATACTTGCTTATTAATTTTCTGCCTTCCATTTCCAGCTTTGTTTCTCTGCCTTCTGAGTCTATGCTCAGGTTCCCATCCCCCCACCAAGCTAGTTTAAACCCTTCCCAACAACGCTGGCGAAACTCCCCATGACAATATTGGTCTTAGCCCTGTTAAGGTGCAAATCGTCCAGTTTGTACAGGTCCCACCTCCCCCTAAACTGGTGTCAATGCCCCAGGAATCTAAAGCCCTCCCTCCTGCATTATCTGCCTTGTCACACATTCATCCACACTATCCTCCTATTTCGGTACTCACATGTTCGTGGCACCAGGAGTAATCCAGAGATTACGACCTGTGACGGAAAACCCACATGCCAAATGGAAAATATTAATTTCGTCGTATGGAGCTCTGCCTGGGACTTTTTTTTTACTGGACATTAAAAACAACTTTTAAAAAGCAGAACAGAACAACTAAAGATGGCCACATACAATTTGCATATGAGAAGCCAAAGGCCGGCTGGAAGACAGAGGTGGTTGCCCAGTCTAGCCAAAACAATAAGGGTGCACTCTGATTCAAACACCTAGAATGGTTTTGTCAATGTTAGTCATCAAAAGCCATCGACAGCCATTGATATTGAAAGAGCCAAACCCCCGCCCCCCCCCCCCCCAAGTATGTCTGAACAATCTTGAACTTCAAAGATCATTCCAGAAACTTCTGTTTCAAAGAGGTGGTCACATGTGACTCTGAAAGTTTGTGAATTTGTGCCTCAGAAAGCAGACAGTAACTGAACTCCAAGAAGGAACATCTCTCTTCTCTCCCTCTCGAGCATAGGCCCAGGGGAGCCTCGGCTGCAGCTAAACCTCAAATCTACAGATCCTCACAGTCAGCAACAAGGAGGATGGATAAAGCCTCGCTTCAGCCTTCTGGAACCAGAGAAGCAAGCTCGAATAGTGCACGTGGCCCAACGAGGACTTCAAGACTTCAATTTAACGTAAGGACACTGGGATTACATATCCGTATTTAAATTCCATTTTTATTAAGGACTCTACTCCAACCTCCCAACTCTGTTTTTCTCCCTCTGTATCTATTTGTGTGTGTGTGTACCTCTTGTATGAATGTGAGTGTGGATGCGTCGCATATTTTAGTAATTTTAACCAGTTTAGAGTGATAAGGTTAATAAGCTAACATCTTTCTTGTTTAAACTCAAGGAAACCTGTCTGATTGGTTCATTTGCAAGTATATATTAGAGTAACACCACATTGGCAAATTAAATCACTGTGTTAAAAGGATAAACCCTGTTGTGGTCAAACCAGAGAAGGGGCGAAATGGGAGCCTGAGACCCCTTCCTCACCTGGTTGTAACATACCTTTGATTTCTGCTTATTAATTTCTTTACTAGCTTCCTAAAATCTGCCTGCAGGGTCTCATCCCTCTTTCTACCTATATCATTGGTACTAATATGGACCACGGCTAAGGTATTCACCCTCCCTCCTCAGAATGTGCTGTAGCCGTTCAGTGACATCTCATTGCTTTTCTGACCTTTCTCCTCCCCCTCATTACAGCTGAGCCACCCATGGTGCTGTGGACTTGGCACTAACGCTATTTCCTCGGGGAACCTTTGCCCTTACCAGAATTCAGAAACCGGAACTCAAGCTCCTCCAGCTGATGACACTTCCTGCACCTATGGTTGAAATCGGGTATTGGAGCTTGAGCAACAGCTGATGTCATTGCAGTGCATCTGTGAGGCTGAGAGCTACATGCATAGCATGTTTCAGGAGGTGGTCATCCCGCAGTTTAAATGAGTGCAGACAGAGAATGGGTGACCATCAGACAGACAAGGAGGACGAGGCAGGCTGTGCAGGAGTCCCCTGAGTGCATTTTGCTCTCTAACAGTTTTGCTGGCTCTTTCACACTGTTTAAATCCGCCATTCTGCTCGTGATAGCCTCTGTTGCTGCTGGCCTCATGTACTGTTTAAATCTGCCACAGTGCTCCCGATTGGCTCTGCTGCGGGCAGCTATCATGCACTATTTAAGTCTAACTACCCTGCTCCCAATAGTCTCTGCTCATTTACACATTGCAATTTTCCAATTGTTCTGCTCTTACACCAGCTATTGGCAGCAATTCTTTTTTCAGAACTAAATCGAGTGACACTACTGGTACAAATTCAGGTTTGCTGTAGGATCTTCTTGGGTCCAGTTGCATCAGTATTTCCCATAAGTGAGCTGAGCATTTTACTTTTTCAAGTGTTGACTCACACTGCCTTATATCTACCGAGATGTGGCTCAGTGTTCGTAGGTTGTCAAGTGAGACTTGAGCACATAATCTAGGTTAATACTCCAATGCAGTACTGAGGGAGTGCTGCATTGTTGGAGGTACCGTCTTTCAGGTGAGATGTGAAACTGAGGCTTTGTCTGCCCTGTTGGGTGAATGTAAATTATCCTCTGGCATTATTTTGAAGAAGAGCAGGAAAGTTCTCCCTTGTGTCATGATCAGCATTTATTTTTCAACCAACATCATTAAAAAATTAGCTGCTTTTTATCACATTGCTGTATGTGGAACCTTGCTGTGTGCAAATTGGCTGCTGCATTTCCTACATTACAAAAAGTATTTAATTGACTGAGACTTTGGGATCCTGAGGTCATCAAAGGTGCTATATAAATGCATCTTTCTTTCTTTTACACAATAGCCTGAACAATTGTGGTCTCAACAGTATTATTTGAGTCTTTCCCAACGATTGCTACTTTAAGGTTGCCAAAAGTAGACAGAGCAAATACTTGGTGAGATGAGGCTTGAAACAAATCAATAAGCTGTTTCATTCACAGCAAGGTGAATATTGAGAATAGCAGTTATGATTGGACTCACATAATTTAAACAGTATAATTTATCTTTGCATAGTGATACAAAAGACAGAACATGCCACACTTCCCCACATAAATGGGTCAACTTACTTGACCTGAACAAGATGTGTTCTAACTGTTCCAACAACATTTCTAACTTTTTGTGCTGAACTTTACCGATCGGGTGGATGACCAGATGCTGGAGAGATATCAGAGTTGGCGGCATGCACAGGTGGCAGGCAGAACTGCCACTACGATTTTATAAAAGCCAATTAAGGGCCACACGCGGGACAGCTGGCAAATTAGGGGGGATGGGCAGGTCATAGTGTCACCAGATCGCTCTGAGGCACCATTTTAAAGGCACACGTGCAGCATTCAGGCAGGCTGAAGACAAAGCCAAAAAGGGGGTCTACGGCAATGGCCTCAGCATGAGGAATGGTCACTCTATGATTCAGCGACGCCTCCCTGGAGGCGCTCCCTGCAGGCAATCAGAGAAAGGAGAAATATCCTGTTTCCAGCAGATGGGAGAAAAAGGCCATCAAGCCTCACCAAGAAGACATAGCTGGAGGCAGGAGACATATAAGCAGCTGAGGGATCGTTACAAGAACCCTGATTCAGTGCAAGAAGACATTTAAGATTTGCTGTGGTCTGGAAAGGTGAGTGCCATTCAGAACTGCAAATTGGAAGCCCAGTATGAATTAAAAGGCGCCCATGGTATGTGAGGCCAGATGGTAGACCCATGCATGGAGCAACACTGTCCACATTGAGGCACATAGTTCACACGCATCCAAACTCCATGGTCAATGATGGGTGAAGGCTGCATTGAGATAGCTGAATGTCCATCCCAGTGGTGTGGTGCTACATATTTATGGTGCCTGAGAGTGACCAGTACAGATGGGTCATGAAACAGGAGTGACACTGCTTATATCTGTGCTTGCAGGAGATGCGCACTCAGAATGCCAGGGACCGTCAACGCACTGGAGGTGGAGTCCCTTTCATCACCATGGTGACACTGATGGAAGAGGAGAACATTAAGATCAAATGGGTCACGGCAGGGCAGCCTGTCACTGAGGGTGAGGCAGATGTGGAAGCTAGGTGAGGAAAGCAATGGTTGCATCCAACATTCCCTAGACTGTGTGTGGCCAGTGGCACCTGTGGGGGCCTTTAATGCCACTGGAAGCTCCTGATCATGGGGAGGCTTGGTTGAAGGAGCAGCTGTTTCACTTAAATCATGTCTCTCCAGCAGTAGATGAAGAAGAGACAAGGGCTCCTGCTACACTGGAAAGCTCAGAGGATGCAATGTCATCTCAAGACACTGCGTCACTTTATTCCAGCACGTCCTCCAACAGCACAGGTACACTCACATCTCTGGGTTTTGTTGCATATGTAGAACGGAGGGGAATGCAGGGGTAACGAAGGAAGTGCCTGCTATGGCCACTTACACTTGGAGGAGTGAGGAGAGGTCCAAGGATGCTCAGCAGATGGCGAGAATTGAAGGTCTTGACATTCAACGTATAATAATTCAGATATTTATTTTTATGCAAAGTTGACAGGAACCAGATGTCGAATCAAATAGATGGGTGGTCTGTAAAAGTGAGCGCCTCGTGAATGCCTGTGTTGACAGAAGGCATTGGCATATAGTGCTGATGGGTACAGAGAGATGGTAAAGGCTTCTAATGAAAGATAGACAAGGCTGTTCTGAGAAAGAACTTCTTGGCTCGGTGGCGCTTTGCACTTCTCGGCTCGGTGGCCCTTTGCACTTCTCATGTGAAGTGTCTGCTGATCAGAGAGTTGCAAATCTCCCTGCAATGCATGTCACTGTCCAGTGAGCTGGGCCCCACCGCACCATCTTCATTGGCTGACACCTGTTGAGGTGCCTCATGCTCATCCTCCTGGGCTCTAAGGTTTTGGCTCGCTCAGTGTCTTTCTCTCACTCCAGCGCTACTCTTCTCTGGAGCGCCAGGGTGTGCAATGCACAGCAGATGACAATGATGCCGGACACCCTTTAGGGTGCTTATTGCAGGGCTTCCCCAGATCTAACGAGGCATCTAAACCTCATCGACAAAAAGCCAACGGCCTGCTCAACATTGGCCCTTGTAGTTATATGACTGCGGTTGTATGTGTCCCCTGCCTGTGTGTTGCGTACAGGGGTCAGAAACTTAGTTTTCAGTGGCTATCCCTTGTGTCTCAGTGTCCAGCCACAAAGGTGTTTGGGTAGCTGAAGCAGCTGAGCCAACTGGGACTGTCTAGAGTTTTGACAGCTTCCCGGAAACCTCACGCACACCTGCATGAACTGCTTACAGTGGTCGCAAATGACATGAACATTGAGGGAGTGGAACCCCTTCCTGTTCACAAAGGCTACTCTGTAGGAGCCTTGATGGCCACATGAGTAAAGTCAATGACTCCCTTGCACCTGAGGAAATCCAGCCATGGCCCCAAAGCTAACTGCCCTTTCGGCCTGATCGATTGTGAACTTGATATATTGTCCAAGCCAACAGTGCATGGCATCCATGACCTCCTTTATGCAGTGCTGTACCGCTGACCAAGAGACATCACATCGATCTCCGGGTGATCCTGGAACAAACCACAGGTGAAAATGTTGACTGCCAATGCTAACTTTAAGGCTACAGGCATTGGGTGTTCGCTACTTCCCATTGGCATCCAATCCTGCTCCAGCATACCATTTAGCTTCACCAACACCTCCCTGGAGACACACAGTCTTCATTGACATTGGTGCTTGGTCATCTCCATGAAGCTGAGCCTCTGACAGTACACCTTTTGAGTTGGACAGTGCCTTCTGACACCATAAGGCTGCCCTCTTGCCCCCTCCTCGCCCACTGGAGCTCCCTTGGCTTCTGCACAGCCGCTCCATGTGGCTGTATCCCCATCTCTGTTCCACTCTACTCAATGGGGGAGTCAAAGTCTGAAAGCACTGACCCCTTAGCTAGATGAAACCTTCACTGTGTTGAGCCTATAAATCGAGCCCGAGGATTGAGGCCCAGTCTCTTACCTTTCGGGAGCGGAGAGCAGTCGGACCTCTTCCAGCGTACCGGAGTTTTGAAAAAAAAAAGCCAACAGTGATGTCAAAGGAGAGCTGCAAGGTGATTGGTTGGTGAGTCACTGCTGTTAGGGAATAGCTCTAAATAGCTGGGTAAGTATCTCAGGTAAGAAAAGTTTAAAGTTTATTTCAAATATGGTAAGTAGAGTTTTTTTTTAGGGAGTTCTGTAGTAACGAGGACCAGGGAAGAAGGGCCCTAGAGTAACTGATATTATTGGACATTAAGATCTTCCAGAAGGTTTAATTTCATTTAAAGGGTTAAGTCATGGCAGGAGAGCTCAAAGCCGTGGTGTGCTCCTCGTGCTCCATGTCGGAAGCTGGGAACAATTCCAGTGCCCAGGGCCAAAATGTGTGCAGGAATTGTGTCCAGTTGCAGCTCCTGGAAGCCCAGGTTTTGGAGCTGGAGCAGCAGCTGGGGACACTGTGGAGCATCCATGAGGCGCAGAGTATCGTGATAGCACATATCGAGAGGTGATCACACCGCAGGCTCAGACCCGACAGGCAGGAGGGGAATGGGTGACCACCAGGCACAGCAAGAGGACTATGCAGGCAGCGCAGGAATCTCCTGTGGCTAGTCCCCTGCAAAACAGATATACTGCTTTGGATACTGTTGGGGGGAATGGCCTCTCAGGGGAAAGAAGCAACAGCCCAATTCATTGCACCACGGTTGGCTCTGCTGCACAGGGGAGGAGTAAAAAGTGTGGGAATGCAATAGTTATAGAGGATTCAATTGTAAGGGGAATAGATAGGTGTTTCTGTGGCCGCAAAAGAGACTCCAGGATGGTATGTTGCCTCCCTGGTGCTAGGGTCCAGGATGTCTCACAGCAGTTACAGGACATTCTGAAGGGGGAGGGTGAACAGCCAGTGGTCATGGTACACATTGGTACGAACGACATAGGTGATAGAAAAAGGATGAGGTTCTAAAAGCAGAATATAGGGAGCTAGGAAATAAATTGAAAAGTAGGACCTCAAAAGTAGTGATCTCAGAATTACTACCAGTGTCACGTGCTAGTCAGAGTAGAAACAGCAGGATATATTGGATGAATATGTGGCTGAAGAGATGGTGTGAGGGGGAAGGTTTTAGATTCCTGGGGCATTGGGACCGGTTCTGGGGGAGGTGGGACCAGTACAAACTGGACAGGGTACACCTGGACAGGACCGGGACTGATGTCCAAGGGGGAGTATTTGCTAGAGTGGTTGGGGAGGGTTTAAACTAAAATGGCAGGGGGATGGGAACCTTTGCAAGGAGTCAGAGGAGGGGGGAATCAAAGACAAGAACAAAAGACAGTAAGGGGAATAAGAAAAGTGATAGGCAGAGAAATCAAGGGCCAGAATCAAACAGGGACACAGTGAAAAATATTGGGAAGAGGACAAGTAATGTTAAAAAGACAAGCCTTAAGGCTTTGTGCCTTAACACGCAGAGCATTCGCAATAAAGAGGATGAATTAATCGTGCAAATCGATGTAAACGGATATGATATAGTCGGGATTACGGAGACATGGCTGCAAGGTGATCAGGGATGGGAAATGAACATCCAGAGATTTTCATTATTTTGGAAGGACAGACAAAAAGCAAAAGGCAGTGGAGTTGCATTGCTGGTTAAAGAGGAAATTAACGCAATAGTGAGGAAAGATATTAGCTCTGACAATGTAGAATCTGTATGGGTAGAGCTGAGAAACACTAAGGGGCAAAAAACGTTAGTGGGGGTTGTATATAGACCCCCAAACTGTAGTGGTGATGTTGGGAATGGCATTAAACAGGAAATTAGAGATGCATGCGATAAAGGAACATCTGTAATTATGGGTGACTTTAATCTGCATATAGATTGGGCAAATCAAATCAGTCACAACACCGTAGAGGAGGAATTCTTGGAGTGTATACGGGATGGTTTTCTGGACCAATATGTTGAGGAACCAACTAGAGAACAGGCCATCCTAGACTGGGTATTGTGTAATGAGAGAGGAATAATTGACAATCTAGTGGTGCGAGACCCCTTGGGGATGAGCGACCGTAATATGATAGAATTCTTCATCAAGATGGACAGTGACATAGTTGATTCTGAGACAAGGGTCCTAAGTCTTCGTAAAGGAAACTACGAAGATATGAGGCACGAGTTGGCCGTGATGGATTGGGAAACATTACTTAAAGGATGACGGTGGATAGGCAATGGCAAACATTTAAAGAGCATATGGATCAACTGCAACAATTGTTTATCCCTGTCTGGAGCAAAAGTAAAACGGGAAAGGTAGCCAAACCATGGCTTACAAGGGAAATTAGAGATAGCATTAGGTCCAAGGAAGAGGCATATAAATTTGCCAGGAAAAACAACAGACCTGACGATTGGGAGCAATTTAGAATTCAGCAAAGGAGGACCAAGGGATTGATTAAGAAGGGGAACGTAGAGTACGAGAGCAAACTTGTGGGCAACATAAAAACTGACTGTAAAAGTTTCTATAAGTATGTGAAGAGAAAAAGATTGGTGAAGACAAATGTAGGTCCCTTACAGTCAGAAACAGGGGAATTTATTATGGGGAATAAACAAATGGCTGACAAACTAAATGCATACTTTGGTTCTGTCTTCAAAGGAGGACACAAATATCATACCAGAAATGTTGGGGAACACAGGGCTTAGTGAGAGAAAGGAACTGAAAGAAATCAATATTAGTAGAGAAATGGTGTTGGGAAAATTGATGGGATTGAAGGCCGATAAATCCCCAGGGCCTGATGGAATGCATCCCAGAGTACTTAAGGAAGCGGCCCTAGAAATAGTGGATGCATTGGTGGTCATCTTCCAAGATTCTACAGACTCTGGTACAGTTCCTACAGATTGGAGAGTAGCTAATGTAACCCCACTATTTAAAAAGGGAGGTAGAGAGAAATCAGGGAATTACAGACCAGTCAGCCTGACGTCGGTAGTGGGGAAAATTCTAGAGTCCATTATCAAAGATTTTATAGCCGAGCACTTGGAGAACAGTGGTAGAATCGGACAGAGTCAGCATGGATTTACGAAAGGGAAATCATGCTTGACAAATCTACTAGAATTCTTCAAGGATGTAACAAGTAGAGTTGATGAGGGGCAGCCAGTGGAAGTGGTTTATTTGGACTTTCAGATCGCTTTCAACAAAGTCCCACATAAGAGATTAGCATGTAAAATTAAAGCGCATGGGATTGGGGGTAGTGTATTGTGATGGATAGAAAATTGGTTGGCGGACAGGAAACAAAAGTAGGGATAAATGGGTCTTTTTCCGAATGGCAGGCAGTGACTAGTGGGGTACCACGGGATCGGTGCTCGGACCCCAGCTATTCACAATATACATTAATGATTTAGATGAGGGAACTAGTAATATCTCCAAATTTGCATATGACACAATACTGGGTGGGAGAATGAGTTGTGAGGAGGATGCAGAAAGGCTTCAGGGTGATTTGGACAAGTTGAGTGAGTGGGCTAATGCATGGCAGATGCAGTATAATGTGGATAAATGTGAGGTTATCCACATTGGTAGCAAAAACAGGAAGGCAGATTATCTGAATGGCTATAAACTGAGAGAGGGGACTATGCAGCGAGACCTGGGCGCTCTCGTACACCAGTTGCTGAAGGTAAGCATGCAGGTGCAACCAGCGGTAAAAAAGGCACATGGTATGTTGGCCTTCATAGTGAGAGGATTTGAGCACAGAAGCAGGGATGTCTTGCTGCAATTATACAGGGCCTTAGTAAGGCCACACCTGGAATATTGTGTGCAGTTTTGGTCTCCTTATCTGAGGAAGGATGTTCTTGCTTTAGAGGGAGTGCAGTGAAGGTTTACCAGACTGATTCCTGGGTTGGCGGGACTGACATATGAAGAGAGATTGAGTCGGTTAGGATTATATTCGCTGGCATTCAGAAGAGTGAGGGGGGATCTCACAGAAACCTATAAAATTCTAATCGGACTTGACAGGGTAGATGCAGGAAGGATGTTCCCTATGGTGGGGGAGTCCAGAACCAGGGGTCATAGTCTAAAGATACGGGGTAAACCTTTCAGGACTAATTTCTATGTTTCCATGAGCCTCTCAAGAACCTTGTGCAGTGGCTGCTGCGGACCCGCGAGACACCTTTTTACTAGCAACACTTCATTTTGGCCCCACCCTCTGCAATGCCTCCAAACTTGATCGTGTTACTTCTTGAAAACAGCCTGCAGGCAGCTTCACAGTATGGCTGCCAGTTCCCGTCACAACGCAATTGCTGCTCAGATCTCACCTCCTTTGAGACTCTGTGAGCCTTTGTGCATCAAGGGTGCTGAAGGTAAAATTTGAAAAAAGTAGGAAAATACCTGACAATTGGTTGTTTAACTACCTTAATTACCTGCCCGCTGCCAATTTGACTGCCACTTATGCATTCATCTGATGTTACGACCAGGTGAGGAAGGAATCTTCGGTTCCCCTCGTGTGCCTTTCCTGGTTTGTCCGCAACAGGGCTTATCTTTTAAAACACAGTGTTTTTAGCTTCACCTCAGTGAGTCGTTGCTCACTGCTCTCTAATTGTAATTTTAAATGAACCAACCAGACAGGATTTCTCAGGTTTAAACAA
The DNA here is from genome assembly GCF_036365525.1 of Heterodontus francisci. Taxonomy (NCBI): domain Eukaryota; kingdom Metazoa; phylum Chordata; class Chondrichthyes; order Heterodontiformes; family Heterodontidae; genus Heterodontus; species Heterodontus francisci. Next base: position 23,084,886 of record NC_090402.1, read on the forward strand.
GAATGATGCAAGTTTATTAACCTTATCACTCTAACTCAGTTAAAATTATGCAACGCAACCACGCTAGCATGCATACAAGATAAACACACACACAAATAGACATAGAGGGGGACTAAGAATTAAAGGGGGAGGTTTACGTAGGGTTGGCAATAAATAGAATTCAGTTACTGTCCTTGAGTTTGGATGTAAAGTCCTTGATTGGATTTGAGGTCTTGCAGTTTTCGCTGGAACCCAGTGCATACTTTCAAACTTGCTTCTCTGGTACCAGAAGGCTAAAGAGGTCCTCTGTCTTGAGGCTTAAGCTGCTTCCATGGGCCCCTGGGACTTTGTTTGAGAGAGAGTCAGGGAGAGAGAGCTTCTTTCTCTTGGGTCTTCAAATTGCAAACCTTTCCGAGAGGTACAATTTGAACAGTTCCCAGTCTGGCCAGCAGCTAAGGCATGTGACCAGCTCTTTGTTTGAAACTGTATCTTCCGCGAAGGTTGTTGATTCTCAAAGTTCTCCAGTCACATTTGGTGGGATGTGGAGCTCTGGCTCTTACACAGACAAAGAAGGTTGATTATTATGATTGCCCAGACCAATCTTGTTAATTGAATCAGTGAGCACTCCCATTGTCTCTCTTTTCAACTGTCCCTCAGAAGGCCTATGTGCAGCCATGTTTCAGCTGTCCAACTCTGTGGTCTTTTTTAAACAAGTTCTGTGCAACTGTGGCACAGTGGCGTAGTGGTTAGCACCGCAGCCTCACAGCTCCAGCGACCCGGGTTCAATTCTGGGTACTGCCTGTGTGGAGTTTGCAAGTTCTCCCTGTGTCTGCGTGGGTTTCCTCCGGGTGCTCCGGTTTCCTCCCACATGCCAAAGACTTTCAGGTTGATAGGTAAATTGGCCATTATAAATTGCCCCTAGTATAGGTAGGTGGTAGGGAAATATAGGGACAGGTGGGGATGTGGTAGGAATATGGAATTAGTGTAGGATTAGTAGAAATGGGTGGTTGATGGTCGGCACAGACTCGGTGGGCCGAAAGGCCTGTTTCAGTGCTGTATCTCTAAACTAAACTAAAAGGGTTCACGTAGTGTTCCATCTGACAAAATTAATATGTTTCCATTTGGCAGGTATGGTTTCTGTCACACTGATAAAACTGGTTGGCAGTGGGAACACATTGGGGAGCCAGCCTGACACAGGCCCATGGCATTTTATCAGCTCCTTCCCCACCTCCATTCCTGCTGCCTTGGGGCCGGTAAAACTCTGCCCTTTGAGCTTGCCTAAAGCTATCACAGCTCTCTGTTTACAAAATCTGACAACAAATATGTGGGTCTTTCTTCATCTCTTTCCTGTCCCCAAAGGAAGTTCAGGTTTGGTTCCTGCAGGGGATGATGAGCAGACATGCTATTAAAACCTACACTGCATCCCTTCCTTTTGAAACTCGCTTCATGCAAAGCTCAACAGGATGGGACATACTAACACCCTGTGCAATCTTACATTCTGGCACTTTATTGATATTGCCAATATTAAAAATGCTATAACCAGGAATATTAAGTTTTCAGTTCTGTCCAAACCGAAACAATGTCTCTGTCATAAGTATTATTTCATTAGCCCACCCCAAAGTTGTTATTGATGCTTCTAATTCTCCAATTTTGTTTAAAGTGCTTTTTGTGTTCACATATCTACCCCTGAATCCTGACTCCAATTTTTAAAAGAAAAATATTTTTTGAAATATCTTTTTTTCCCCCTAGTCTTCTCATTTTACTTTTTGATAGTCTTTGCCCATTCTACAGCAGTCTTTTCTACTTCTCACTACCCCAAAGCCTCTTGCTTCTCCTTTCTCCTCTGGTAATTTTTTAAAATTTCACTTGACCTTTTGCTTTTATTCCCAAAAAATTAATCCTGCTTTCCTGCTATAGTACCAAGCCTTCCTGACCGTGCTAATTTCCACAGTTAGGAAGACAACATTTTGCAAATCAAACATGCACTGCTGTTCTTAGGCTTCCTCTGCAATCCTCTGAGAAAATGCACATTCTGTGGAGGAAATTAACAGGTTTTAATTCCCGTCTGACACTTCACTGCCATACAGTGTCCGATCCAGTGACAAATCTGAAAACTGATTCTTGCAACCTCTGCCTTGGAGTGCAGCGTCATACTTGCAGAGCAGCCCTAGTGAAACCTTATTTGCAAACTTTGAGAAAAACAGACAAAAGTAGTAAATAGAGCTGTTCGGTGGGAGGGAATTGTATTACAGTCAAGAGTTAGTAAAAAAAGCTTGTATCAAAACATTACACTTGCAAGAAGCTCAACTAACTTTTACTTTCTGTGCTTTTTACTCCTTACGTTGTTTTCATACATGCTAAATAAATGCACAAGTATGTTCAAAGCTGTAATGTATCAAAGGATTGAAATGACATTAAAACCATAAGTGGTATACTGGAAGTTATTCTGTGATGGGTAGGATTTCGTGTAACCACTGAAAGTGACAAATCTGTCCAGTTTCTGTAAAACAGTGGTCCAGTATCAAAAATGGTCGGTGCTTCTGTAACATGGGAATTCTTGTGGGTTGAATTTGTATCAGCGTTCAAACAGGAGGCGTGGAAGCAACAAGAAGCAGCTAATCGATCAACTAAAGTTGTTGAAGTTTATTCTTGTAGCTGTGCAATGCACAGATCAGGAACTTTACATCACATCAAAGTGACAAGGCATAATTTACCCTTGAGGCCGAGCAGATGCCATTTTTTGGATAAAATAAAAGCAGATACTGAAAATCTGAAATAAAAACAGAAAGTGCTGGAAATACTCAGCAGGTCAGGCAGCATCTGTGGAGCAAGAAGCAGAGTTAATGTTTCAGGTCTGAGACCTTTCATCAGAACTTCAGCTGTTGGTTTCCGTCAGGATAATGAGGACACAGAGGCAAATAGCAATGTCAACTCCACGTGAAGAATATCTGAGACCTTGGAAACAGCTATATAAGTAGCTGCATGATGTGAAAAAGTACATGAAAGTAAGTAGTAACATGCCAAATGACCTGTATAAAGACATGTCATTGTTCAGATTAGGCAAACTGATCAGAGTATTCTTAGATTTGGCAAATGGTGAGGAGCACCACAAATAGATCTGAGCTGGTATTGTTTCAAGGAGTCTAAGAGAGGGGCACAGAAACAGGTGTCAAATTGTTGTAGAAATGACTCTCAGCATATGCACAAAACACTTGACTCTGACCAGGCACTGATTAAAAGTATTCAAGTATGTTGACTCTAACTTCTTAAAGGGAAAGTTTTAGGAAAGCACTGTTTCAGCAATTAGATGTAGGAACAATATGTAATTGAATGCAATTTCTACTATGCTGCTCTACTTGCAAGCAACATTTACCTGGTGGTGATCCATTGCAAAAGAAGGCCCAGACAGTGCATAAGAAGCAATAGTTGACTTGATACAGTCCAATACACTGCATCGTATTGGTGGGACTGACCAGCAATAAGCGTTTGCCATTGTCTACTTTATGTTTAATCTGGCTGACCAGTGCACAATGTCCATTTAGTGATTAAAACAGCAGTTTCAGATGGACTGCAGTGGTTCAAGAAGGCAGCTCACCACCACCTTCTCAAGGGCAATTAGGATGGGCAACAAATGCTGGCCTTGCCAGCGATGCCCACATCCCACGAAATGAATTAAAAAATGCTCTTGTCATTTTCTGATAATTTCTGAGCATTGGGATTCACAGCATTGGGAAATGTGCAACATAAGGTAAATATACAAATGAACGTACAGATTAAAAGCAGCAGTAGGCAATTCGGCCCCTCAGGCCTGCTCCACCATTTGATAAGATCATGGTTAATCTGGCTGTGACCTCAACTCTGCTTTTCTGTCTACCCCCTGTACCCTTTGACTCCCTTGTCAATCAAGAGTCTATATAACTCAGCCTTAAAAATATTCAATGACTCTACCTCCACTGCTCTCTGGGGAACAGAATTTTCCACTGACTAATGACCCTCTAAGAGAAAAAATTTCTCCTCATCTCTGTCGTAAATGGGAGACCCCTTATTTTTAAACTGTGTTCCTTGGTTCTAGTCTCTCTCATAAGGGGAAACATTCTCTCAACATCCACCCTGTCAAGTCCCCTCAAGATCTTATATGTTTCAATAAGATCACCTCTCATTCTTCTAGACTCCAATGGATACAGGCCTAACCTGTTCAACCTTTCCTCATAAGATAATCTCTTCATCCGAGGAATCAGTCGAGTGAACCTTCTCTGAACTACTTCTAATGCAATTATATCCTTTCTTGATCAAGAAGTTTGCAGACGACACAAAGATTGACCGTGTGATAGATAGTGAGGAGGATAGCTGTAGGCTACAGGAAGATATGGATGGTCTAGTCAGAAGGGCAGAAAAGTGGCAAATGGAATTCAACTTGGAGAAGTGTGAGGTGATGCATTTGGGGAGGTCAAACAAGGCAAAGGAATACACGATTAATGGGAGAATACTGAGAAGTGTAGTGGAAGTAAGAGACCAACAGAGGGTTAGAGGGACCTTCGTGTACTTGTCCATAGATCACTGAAGGCAGCAGCACAGGTAGATAAGGTGGTTAGGAAGGCATATGGGATACTTGCCTTTATTAGCCAAGGGAGGTTATGATGGAGCTGTATAAAATGCTAGTTAGACCACAGCTGGAGTACTGTGTACAGTTCTGGTCGCCACACTATAGGAAGGATGTGATTACACTGGAGAGGGTGCAGAGAAGATTCACCAGGATGTTACCTGGGCTGGAGCATTTCAGTTATGAAGAGACACTGGATAGGCTAGGGTTGTTTTCTTTAGAGCAGAGAAGGCTGAGGGGGGACTTGATTGAGGTATACAAAATTATGAGGGGTATAGATAGTTAGAAACTTTTTCCCTCAGCAGAAGTGTCAATAACCAGGGGGCAGATTTAAGGTAAGGGGCAGGAGGTTTAGAGGGTATTTGGGGAAAAAGTTTTTCACCCAGAGTGTGGTTGGAATCTGGAACACACCGCCTGAAGGGGTGGTGGAGACAGGAACCCTCATAACATTTAAGAAGTATTTAGATGAGCACTTGAGATGCGATAGCATACAAGGCCACGGGCCAAGTGCTGGAAAATGGGATTAGAATAGATAGGTGCTTGATAGCTAGCACAGACACAATGGGCCGAAGGGCCTGTTTCTGTGCTGTATAACTCTATGACTTTATGATGTTTGAGTTAATGAATGTCCACAGATCCCTGAAGGTAGCAGGACAGGTCGATAAGGTGATTAAGAAGGGATATGGAATCCTTTCCTTTATTAGCCAAGGTATAGAATATAAGAGCGGGGAGGTTATGCTGGAACTGTATAAATAATTGGTTAGGCCACAACTTGAGTACTGTGTGCAATTCTGGTCACCTCATTACAGAAAGGATGTAACTGCACTACAGAGGGTACAGAAGAGATTTACAAGGATGTTGCCAGGACTTGAAAAATGCAGACTATGAGGAAAGATTGGATAGGCTGGGGTTGTTCTCCTTGGAACAGAGAAGGCTGAGGGGAGATCTGACTGAAAGGTACAAAATTTTGAGGGCCTGGATAGAGTGGAGGTGAAGGGTCTATTCACCTTAGCAGAGAGATTAGTGACGAGGGGGCATAGATTTAAAGTGTTTGGTTGAAAAATTAGAGGGGAGATGAGGAAAAACTTTCACCCAGAGGGTGGTGATGGTCTGGAACTCACTGTCTGAAAGGGTAGTTGAGGCAGAGACCCTCAACTCATTTAAAAGGAGTCTGTATATGCACCTCAAGTGCCATAAGCTGAAGGGCTACAGACCAAATGTGGAAGGTGGGATTAGAATAGGAGGATAGTCTTTTGGCCAGCACAGACACGATCGGCTAAGTGGCCTCTTTCTGTGCCTTAAACCTTCTAATTGACATTGATCACAAGTCGTGGGAGTCAGTTGCCAGCATTCGCCAGAGCTGGCGGGCAGCCATAAAGACAGGGCTAAATTGTGGCGAGTCGAAGAGACTTAGTAGTTGGCAGGAAAAAAGACAGAGGCGCAAGGGGAGAGCCAACTGTGCAACAGCCCCAACAAACAAATTTCTCTGCAGCACCTGTGGAAGAGCCTGTCACTCCAGAATTGGCCTTTATAGCCACTCCAGGCGCTGCTTTACAAACCACTGACCACCTCCAGGCGCGTATCCATTGTCTCTCGAGATAAGGAGGCCCAAAAGAAGAAAAAGATTCTAAAGGAGACCAAAACTGTATGCAGTACTCCAGATGTGGTCTCACCAAACTCTGTACAACTGTAGTAAAACTTCCTTACTTTTATATTCTATTACCTTGCAATAAACAACATTCCATTTGCCTTCCTAATCTGGACACCCAGATCGCCTCTACCGCAGAGTTCTGCAATCTCTCTCCATTTAAATAAAAAATGCTTTTCTATTCTTCCTGCCAAAGTGGACAAGTTCACATTTTCTCACATTATAATCCATTTGCCAAATTTTTGCCACCTCACTTAAACTATCTGTATCCCTTTTTCAGACTCCTTATGTCCTCTTCACAACTTACCCTCCTACCTACCTTTGTGTCATCAGAAAATTTAGCTTTCATCCAAGTCACTTATATAGATTATAAATAGTTGAGGCCCCAGCACTGATCCCTGTGGCACTCCACTAGTTACAGTATGCCTTCCTGACAAGGACCCATTTATCCCTACTCTCTGCTTCCTGTATGCTAACCAATGCTCTATCCATGCTAATATGTTACCTCCTATAACATGAGCTTTTATTTTGTGCAGCCTTTGATGTAGCACCTTATCAAATGCCTTTTGCAAATCCAAGTACATCACATCTACAAGTTCCTCTTTATCCACGTTGCTTGTTACTTCCTCAAAGAATCCAATAAATTTGTCAAACATGATTTCCCTTTCACAAAACCATGTTGACTCTGCCTGATTGCATTAAGATTTTCGAAGTGTCCTGCTATAACTTCCTTCATAATAGATTATAGAATTTTCCCTATGACAGACGTTTGGCTAACTGCTTTCTGTCTCCCTCCTTTCTTGAATAGAGGAGTTACATTCGTTATTTTCCAATCTGATGTGACCATTCCAGAATCTAGGGAATTTTGGAAAATTACAACCAATGCATCTACTATCTCCGCAACCACTTATTTTAAGATCCTAGCATGAAGTCCATCAGGTCCTGGGGACTTGTCAGTCTTTAGTTCTAATAGTTTTCTCAGTACCCTTTCCTTGGTGATTGTAATTGTTTTATGTTCCTCCCTCCCTTTCATCTCTTGATTGACAAGTATTTCTGGACTGTTACTTGTGTCTTCAACAGTAAAGACAGACACAAAATATCTGTTCAACGTTTCCACCATTTCCTTATTTCCCATTATTAATTCCACAGACTCACTCTCTATGTTCACTTTTATTACTCTTTTCCTTTTTAAATACTTGTAGAAACTCTTACTGTCTCTTTTAATATTTCTAGCTAGCTTTCTCTCACACTCTAATTGTCCCTCCTTTTTCTTTGAAGACATTCTTTGCTGGTTTTCAAATTCTGTCCAATCTTCTGGCCTAACACGAATCTTTGGAGAATTGTACACTTTTTCTTTCAATTTGTTACAATCTTTAACTTCCTTAGTTAGCTACGGATGGTGCATCCTGCACCTAGAGTCTTTCTTTCTTACTAGAATGCATCTTTGCTGAGTGCTATGAATTATCTCCTTAAATGCCTGTCAGTGCACCTCTACTGACCTACCCCTTAACCTAATTTCCCAGTTCACTTTAGACGGCTCTATCTTCGCATCCTTGTAATTGCCTTTAAGTTTAAAACAGTAGTCTTAGGCACACAGTAGTCTTAAGACTTCTCTCCCTCAAACTGAATGTGAAATTCAATCATGTTATGATCACTGTACCTAGAGGCTCCTTTACTATGAGGCCATTAATTGATTTATTTTTTTTATTTTAGAGATACAGCACTGAAACAGGCCCTTCGGCCCACTGAGTCTGTGCCGACCAAGAACCACCCATTTATACTAACCCTACAGTAATCCCATATTCCCTACCACCTACCTACACTAGGGGCAATTTACAATGGCCAATTTACCTATCACCTGCAAGTCTTTGGCTGTGGGAGGAAACTGGAGCACCCGGTGAAAACCCACGTGGTCACAGGGAGAACTTGCAAACGCCGCACAGGCAGTACCCAGAATTGAACCCGGGTCCCTGGAGCTGTGAGGCTGCAGTGCTAACCACTGTGCCGCCCTGTACACTACCAAGTCTAAAACAGCCTGCTCTCTGGTTGGCTCTAGAACATGTAGTTCCAAGGAATTGTCCCGAATACACTCTATGAACTCATCTTCCAGACTACCTTTGCCGATTTGATTCGTCCAATCTATGTTTAGATTAAAATCATCCATGATTATTGCCATACCTTTCTTACAAGCCCCCATTATTTCTTCATGTATAGCCCATATTAAAGTGTAGTTACTGTTAGGGGTCTATAAACTACTCCCACAAGTGACTTCTTACCATTGCTATTTCTTAACTCTACCCAAACTGATTCGACATCTTGATCTTTAGAACTAAGGTCATCTCTCACTATTGTCCCAAAGTCATCCTTAATTAACAAAGCCACCCCACCACTTTTTCCTAGCTTTCTGTCCTTCCGAAATGTCAAGTACCCTTGAACATTCAGGTACCCGCCTTGGTCACCTTGTAGCCACATCTCTGTAATGGCTATCAGGTCATACATATTTATTTCTATTTGAGCTGATAATTCATCAGTTTTGTTACGAATGCTACAGGCATTCAGATACAGAGCCTTTCATTCTGTCTTTTTACTACTTTTGGAAACTCTGGCCTTATCTGCTGGCTCACTCTTAAGTTTGTACACTCTGTCCCTTCCTGCCACGCTCTGATTATCATTGCCCTTATTGCTACCTTCTCTCTTGCCTAGGCCTTGCCCTTTAATTTACCACATCTTCCCTCACGTGATCCCTCACCTCCACTATTTTAGTTTAAAGCCCTCTCTACCGCCCTAGTTATACGACTCACCAGAGCACCAATCACAGCACGGTTCAGGTGAAGACTATCTCAATGATACAGTTCCTACTTTCCCCAGTACTGGTGCCAGTGCCCCATGAGTCAAAACCCATTTCTCCCACACCAATCTCTGAGCCACACATTTAACTCCCAAATCTTATTTACCCTACGCCACTTTGCTCATGGTTCAGGTAAAAATCGAGGGATTATTAGCTTTGAGGCTCTGCTTTTTAATTTAGCGTCTAGCTGCTCATACTCCCGATGCAGAACCTCTTTCCTATTCCTATCTACATCGTTGGTACCCACATGGGCCACGACAACTGGATCCTTCCCCTCCCATTGCAAGTTCCTCTCCAGCCCCGAGCAGATGTCCCGAACCCTGGCACTCGGCAGGCAACACAGCCTTCTGGACTCACGCTCTTGGCTACAGAAAACTGCGTCTAGCTCCCTGACTATATTCCTATTTACTCCCCCCTGCTGGAATGGCTTAGGAACATAGACTCCTGCATCACAGTGCCAATGTCAGTTTGCTCATCCACCCTGCAGCCCCTGCTCTCATCCATACAAGCTGCAAGAACCTCGAACCTGTTGGACAATTGCAAGGGCTGAGGCTCCTTCACTTATACCTTCTCAATCCCCATACCTGCCTACAAGAAAGATGTGAACCCACTCCACTGCATATTTTTTCAGTATCCTTCCAACATCCGCAACAGGTACTCCCTTTGAGTCTGGCACAGATAATTATTTAGTGGAAAAAATCACAGGTGGGTAGATACCAAACACCTATGAGGAAGGGGCTCAGTGTTATATTTGAAAGGGTAAGTTACTCTGGGGCCTATGGCCATTGCAAAAAGTTGTAGGACTCCAATAATTTCATTAGATTGGAGCTGTATTTAGCATAAAGCAAAAAGCTGCCAATCACTTGAATTCACAGCATCTCAGTGCTGTCCAAAATTCACAACACATTGCAATCTATAAAAAATAGCACTATAAGTGCTATCGGTGCTGAGCAAATAGATATCATAGTTGACTCATTTTCCTTTCTTTTTCAGTTTGCACAATGGAAAGAAGAGTGCCTATCTGTTTGTGCCTATTTGGGAGAATTTTGCTGGTTTAGGTGTTCAAGGAAGCTGAGAACCTCTTCTCAACAATTATCTCTGTAAGTCATGCACCAACCTGTTTCCTGTAGCAAGGCACCGAACATTCAGACACGAAGTAAATTTTTAAAAATTAATTCATGGGATGTGGGCGTCACTGTCTATGCCAGCATTTATTGCCCATCCTGAATTGCCCTTGCAAAGGTGGTGATAAGCTGCCTTCTTGAACCGCTGCAGTCCATGTGAGGTAGGTGCACTCACAGTGCTGTTGGAAGGGAGTTCCAGGATTTTGACCCAGCGATACAGTTCCAAGTCAGGATGGTGTGTGACTTGGATGGGAACTTGCAGGTGGTGATGTTCCCATGCATCTGCTGCTCTTGTCCTTCGAGGTGGTAGAGGTCGCGGGTTTGGAAGGTGCTGTCTAAGGAGCCTTGGTGCTTTGCTGCAGTGCATCTTATAGATGGTACACACTGCTGTCACTGTCCGTCGGTGGTGGAGGGAGTGAATGTTTGGGCATGGGGTGCCAATCAAGTGGGCTGCTTTGTTCTGGATGGTGTCGAACTTCTTGAGTGTTGTTGGAGCTGCACCCATCCAGGCAAGTGGAGAGTACTCCATCATACTCCTGACTTGTGCCTTGTAGATGGTGGACAGGCTTTGGGGAGTCAGGAGGTGAGTTACTCGCCGCAGGATTCCTAGCCTCTGACCTGCTCTTGTAGCCACGGTATTTATATGGCTACTCCAGTTCAGTTTCTGGTCAATGGTAACCCCCAGGATGTTAATAGTGGGGGATTCAGCGATGGTAATGCCATTGAATGTCAAGGGGAGATGGTTAGATTCTTCTTGTTGGAGATGGACATTGCCTGGCATTTGTGTGGCGCAAATGTTACTTGCCACTTATCAGCCCAAGCCTGGATACGATCCAGGTCTTGCTGTATTTCTACACGGACTGCTTCAGTATTTGAGGAGTCACGAATGGTGCTGAACATTGTGCAATCATCAGCGAACATCCCCACTTCTGACCTTATGATAGAAGGAAGGTCATTGATGAAGCAGCTGAAGATGGTTGGGCCTAGGACACTACCCTGAGGAACTCCTGCAGTGATGTCCTGGAGCTCAGATGATTGACCTCCAACAACCACAGCCATCTTCCTTTGTGCTAGGTATGACTCCAACCAGCGGAGAGTTTCCCCCCTGATTCCCATTGACTCCAGTTTTGCTAGGGCTCCTTGATGCCATACTCGGTCAAATGCTGTCTTGATGTCAAGGGCAGTCACTCTCACCTCACCTCTTGAGTTCAGCTCTTTTGTCCATGTTTGAACCAAGGCTGTAATGAGGTCAGGAGCTGAGAGGCCCTGGTGGAACCCAAACAGCATCACTGAGCAGGTTATTGCTAAGCAAGTGCTGCTTGATGGCACTGTTGATGACACCTTCCATCACTTTACTGACGATTGAGAGTAGACGGATGGGGCGGTAATTGGCTGGGTTGGATTTGTCCTGCTTTTTGTGTACAGGACATACCTGGGCAATTTTCCACATTGCCGGGTAGATGCCAGTGTTGTAGCTATACTGGAACAGCTTGGCTAGGGGTGCGGCAAGTTCTGGAGCACAGGTCTTCAGTACTATTGTCGGAATATTGTCAGGACCCATAGTCTTTGCAGTATCCAGTGCCTTCAGTCGTTTCTTGATATCACGTGGAGTGAATTGAATTGGCTGAAGTCTGGCATCTGTAATGCTGGGGACTTTAGGAGGGGACTGAGGTGGATCATCAACTCGGCATTTCTGGCTGAAGATTGTTGCAAATGCTTCTGCCTTATCTTTCGCACTGATGTGCTGGGCTCCCCCATCATTGAGGATGGGGATATTTGTGGAGCCACCTCCTCCAGTTAGTTGTTTAATTGTCTACCACCATTCACGACTGGATGTGGCAGAGCTTAGATCTGATCCGTTGTTTATGGGATCACTTAGCTCTGTCTATTGCATGCTGCTTATGCAGTTTGGCATGCAAGTAGCCCTTGGTAGTAGCTTCACCAGGTTGACACCTCATTTTGACGTTTGCCTGGTGAAGCTCCTGGCATGCCCTCCTGCACTCTTCATTGAACCAGGATTGGTCTCCTGGCTTGATGGTAATGGTAGAGTGGGGGATATGCCGGGCCATGAGGTTACAGATTATGGTTGAGTACAATTCTGCTGCTGCTGATGGCTCACAGCGCCTCATGGATGCCCAGTTTTGCATTGCTAGATCTGTTCGAAATCTATCCCATTTAGCACGGTGATAGTGCCACACAACATGATGGACGGTATCCTCAATGTGAAGGTGGGACTTCGTCTCCACAAGGACAGTGCGGTGGTCACTCCTACCAATACTGTCATGGACAGAAGCATCTGCGGCAGGCAGATTGGTGAGGACAAGGTCACGTATGTTTTTCCTTCGTGTTGGCTCCCCCACCACCTGCCACATACCCAGTCTAGCAGCTATGTCCTTTAGTACTCGGCCAGTTCGGTCAATAGTGGTGCTACCAAGCCACTCTTGATGATGGACGTTGAAGTCCCCCACCCAGAGTACATTTTGTGCCCTTGCCACCCTCAGTGCTTCCTCCAAGTGGTGTTCAACATGGAGGAGTACTGATTCATCAGCTGAGGGAGGGCGGTAGGTGGTAATCAGTAGGAGGTTACCTTGCCCATATTTGACCTGATGCCATGAGACTTCATGGGGTCCGGAGTTGATGTTGAGGACTCCCAGGGCAACCCCCTCCCTACTGTGGACCACGGTCCCGCCACCTCTGGTGGGTCTGTCCTGCTGGTGGGACAGGACATACCCAGGGATAGTGATTGCAGTGTCTGGGACATTGTCTGTCAGGTATCCCTTGAGGAATATAAAGACAGTAGGAAGGAACTTAAGCAAGGAGTCAGGAGGGCTAAAAGGGGTTATGAGAAGTCATTGGCAAACAGGATTAAGGAAAATCCGAAGGCTTTTTATATGTATATAAAGAGCAAGAGGGTAACCAGGGAAAGGGTTGGCCCACTCAAGGACAGAGAAGGGAATCTATATGTGGAGCCAGACGAAATGGGCGAGGTACTAAATGAGTACTTTGCATCAGTATTCACCAAGGAGAAGAACTTGGTGGATTATGAGCCTAGGGAAGGGAGTGTACAGTCATCTCATTATCAAAAAGGAGGAGATGTTGGGTGTCTTGCAAAGCATTAAGGTAGATAAGTCCCCAGGGCCTGATGGGATCTACCCTAGAATACTGAGGGAGGCAAGGGAAGAAATTGTTGGGGCCTTGACAGAAATCTTTGCATCCTCATTGGCTACAGGTGAGGTCCCAGAGGACTGGAGAATAGCCAATGTTGTTCCTTTGTTTAAGAAGGGTAGCAAGGATAATCCAGGAAATTATAGGCCGGTGAGCCTAGGGAAATTATTAGAGAGGATTCTTCGGGACAGGATTTACTCCTATTTGGAAACAAATGGACTTATTAGCAAGATGCAGCATGGTTTTGTGAAGGGGAGGTCGTGTCTCACTAATTTGATTGAGTTTTTTGAGGAAGTGACAAAGATGATTGATGAAGGAAGGGCAGTGGATGTGGACTTCAGTAAAGCCTTTGACAAGGTCCCTCATGGCAGACTGGTACAAAAGGTGAAGTCACGTGGGATCAGAGGGGAGCTGGCAAGATGGATACAGAACTGACTCGGTCATAGAAGACAGAGGGTAGCAGTGGAAGGGTGCTTTTCTGAATGGAGGGATGTGACTAGTGGTGTTCCGCAGGGATCAATGCTGGGACCTTTGCTGTTTGTAATATATATATAAATGATTTGGAGAAAATGTAGCTGGTCTGATTAGTAAGTTTGCGGACGACACAAAGGTTGGTGGAGTTGCGGACAGTGATGAGGATTGTCAGAGGATACAGCAGGATATAGATCGGTTGGAGACTTGGGCGGAGAAATGGCAGATGGAGTTTAATCCGGACAAATGTAAGGTAATGCATTTTGGAAGGTCTAATGCAGGTGGGAAGTATACAGTAAATGGCAGAACCCTTAGGATTATTGACAGGCAGAGAGATCTGGGCGTACAGGTCCACAGGTCACTGAAAGTGGCAATGCAGGTGGATAAAGTAGTCAAGAAGGCATACGGCATGGTTGCCTTCATCGGTCGGGGCATAGAGTATAAAAATTGGCAAGTCATGCTGCAGCTGTACAGAACTACAGTTAGGCCACACTTAGAATATTGTGTGCAATTCTGGTCGCCACACTACCAGAAGGACGTGGAGGCTTTGGAGAGGGTACAGAAGGGGTTTACCAGGATGTTTGCCTGGTCTGAAGGGCATTAGCTATGAGGAGAGGTTGGATAAACTTGGATTATTCTCACTGGAACGACGGAGGTGGAGGGGCGACATGATAGAGGTTTACAAAGTTATAAGCAGCATGGACAGAGTGGATAGTCAGAAGCTTTTTCCCAGGGTGGAAGAATCAGTTACCAGGGGACATAGGTTTAAGGTGAGAGTGGCAAAGTTTAGAGGGGATGTGCGAGGCAAGTTTTTTTACACAGAGGGTGGTAAGTGCCTGGAACTTGTTACCGGGGGAGGTGGTGGAAGCAGGTACCATAGAGACGTTTAAGAGGCATCTTGACAAATTCATGAATAGGATGGGAATAGAGGGATACGGACCCCGGAAGTGCAGTTGATCTCTTCACCTCCATGGAAACAGATGGAAGCTCTGATTGCAATGGGGGAGAGAATAGAGAGCACTGTATGATCGGTCCATACACCTTCATGAAAATCAATCGATCTCAAATGGATAGGTGTGCTGTATAATATACAATGTGTGCAATACAGGGTGTTTCAAATATATTAATCAGGATCCACATAACGTTAAATCTATACTCACACAGTGCCATATCAAACAGTAATGCAAGGACAGAAACTTTCATTTGTATAGCACTTTTAACATAGAAAAGCATCCCAAGATGCTTTACAGAGGCGTAAGGAAAAAATAGATTTTGAGGAAAAGTATATTCGGAGGAGTGACCAAAGTCTTGGCGAAACAGATTGGTTTTAAGAAGGGTCTTAAAGAAAAGGGAGGTGGAGGAGTGCAGTGGTGTAGGGAAGGAAACCCAGAGCAAGGAGCCTAACTGGGGAAAAGGGAGGAGGGGTACACAACAGGCCAGCGTCAGGGGAACAGAAAAGGGGTGGTGCAGTGCTGGAAGAGGTTACCAAGATGAGGAGGGAAATTAGACATTTAAAATTTTAAATTTGGGGTGCTGAGGTACCAGGAGCCTATGCAGGTCAGTGAGGACAGGGGTGATGGATAAGTAGGACTTGGTGAGGATAGGATGGTTTTGCACTGTTTGTAATGAACTGGTTTATGAAGGCTTGAAGATATAATGTGTGCAGGAAAGGATTTGTTTTATCAAGTCTGGAAGTGACAAAGACGTTGATTGTTTTTGTGGCCGATGAGCTGCAGTAGGAGAAGCGGGCACTGTTAGAGGCAGAAGCAATGCTGCTGATACGTCCTGTTTCCTCAACCCACCCACCGTAGTTGACAGGACCATCGACTGTGTCCATCCTATTTCCCACAATTCTGCCCTCACCCCTTCCCCTCCCACCCAGAAACACGATGGAATTCCCTTTGCCCTCACCTTCCACATTCAATGGATCATCTCCGCCATTTCTGCCACATCCAGTGTCATACTACCATCAAACGCACCTTCCAATCTCTTTCCCTTTCAGCATTCTAAGGGTCTGTTCCCTTTGTGACACTCTGGTCCACCCTTTCATCAAACACCCGCTTTCCCTTCCTAAAGGACCTTACCATGCAAGCACAGGAGATACAACACCTGCCCATTCACCTCCTCCCTTCCCACTGTCCAAGGATCAAACACTCCTTCCAGGTGAAACAGTGATTTACTTGCACTTACTTCTTTCAAGTTACTATACTGTATTCGCTGCTCATGATGTGGTCTCCTCTACACTGGGGAGATTGAATGCTGAACACCTCTGTTCAGTCCGTAAGTTTGACCCTGAGCTTCCGGTCGCTTGCCATTTAAATTCTCTGCCCCAACCCCACTCTGGCCTTTCTATCCTTGGCCTGCTACTGTTCCAATGAAGCTCAATGGAAGTTTGAGGAACAGCATCTCATCTTTCGATTTACAACCTCCAGAAACAACACTGAGTTCATAATTTCAGATCAAAACCAGTGCACCCCATTTATTTTCAGACAGCAAGTGCTAGCAATGATTCGGTGGTTGTCATTTTCAGCTGCTGTAGCCTCATCTTTTGTTTCTCTACTTGTCTCATTATCATTTGCAAGTCTTGCACCATGATCCATTTTGTCATTTAATCACTCCTACCTTTCACTGACTTTCCCAGTTCTTCTTTCCTCCTCTCCCCCACTTTCCCTGCCTCTGGACTTGCTTAAGACCTGTTACATCTGTATCATTTACCAGTTTTGACAAAAGGTCACTGACCTGAAACGTTAACTCTGTATCTCTCTCCACAGATGCTGCCTGATCTTCTGAATATTTCCAGCATTTTCTGTTTAGATTTCAGAAGTAGGTAGTCTTTGTGGAGAAATATTAAATCAAACTTCTGATCTCCATTGAACAGAATGCGTAAATAGTCTACTTCAGCCTGAGACAGTGGCAGGGAGCAAGATGGAGTCGATACCGAGTTTGTAGTGAGAATTGAAGAGCATGGTTTCGGTCTTCCCAACGCTTAGCTAGAAGAAACAAATAAAAGCAGGATAACTGGTGGCAGAGAGTCAGTCAGAGCTGAGAGAGGGCAAACTGTGTGAGCAGACAAATTCAGAGCCAGAGCACGAGCTGAATGCAATAAACTGAGAAAAAAAATCTAAAATTATGTCACTGTTGCGAAGGGAGCAGATTGGCGGGTATCAGGTAAAAGTTAGTTTGTTTTATTAAATTGCTTGTGTTTTCACTGTTGAAATTCACTTGATGGTAATTTCCATTGTGATTTAGATTTATAGATATTACTTCCAGTATCTTCAGCCATTACTATTTTCATATCCCAGTCTTTGAGGTTAGTTTCTCAAAGTTTTATAGGTCAGTGTCTCGCATTTTGAGCTCAGTGTCAAGTATTTTAATGTTCAGGGTCTTAATGGTTTAGAGGCCAGTGGATTGACTATTATAGCAGGGACCTGCTGTATGTGCATTCTGTTCTGTGTAGGAACTCCAGGGCACATCATGCGTCCTGGATATCCATGTGCGCCAGAAGTGCCGCCAGTTGCTCAAACTTAAGTTCCGAGTTTCAGAGCTTGAGGAGTGGCTGGAGCCACTGCAGTGCAGCCAAGAGTGTTAGAATTTTCTTGAATGTACATTCCAGGAGGTGGTCACCCTAAGCTACCGTAAGGGAAGAAGTGACCACCAGACAGAGTAACAGAAAGTTACAGTGAGTGCAGGAATCCCCCAAGTCAGTGGCACTCACTAAGCAGTTTTCAGTTTTGAATATCTTGCAACTCCTTGGAAGAAGAGTCAAACCTCTGGCACCACGGGAGATTTGACTGCATTCAGGGGAAAAAGTAGAAATGCAGTCGGGAATTTTATAGGTAGCAGCATCGACAAGCATTTCTATAATCATTGTGATTCCTGAATGGTATGTCGCCTCCCTGGTTTCAGGGTAAAGGATATCACCCAGTGGGTGCAGAATATTCTGTCAAGGGAAGGGAAATAGCCAGAAGTCGTGGTCCATTTTGGAACCAATGATATTGGTGGAAATAATGTTGAGGTCCTTCAGGCAGAGTTTCAGGATCTAGAAAAGATTAAAAAAGGATCTCAAAGGTAGTCATTTTGGGACTGCTCCCAGTGTCACATGCTAGTGAGTATAGACACAGGAACATAGTGAAGGTATATGGGGTGGCTGGAGATTGGTGCAGATTCTTGGGGCATTGGGTCCAGTTCTGGGAGAAGGAGCACCTTAACAAAGCTGGGACCAGTATTCTCGTTAAGAGGTTAGTTAACTAATTATGTTGGGGAGGGTTTAAACTAATTTGACAGGGTGAGGGGAACCAGAAATTAGATCAGAGGAGAAAGTATAAACAACAGTAAAATTAGAAATATTCCAAAGATTGTAGGGACTGGATTGAGGAAAATAGCAAAAGCCTAAAAATCTAATTTAAATCACCCCTTAAACTTCTGTATTCCAGGGGATACAAGCCTAGTTTGTGTAATCTGTCTCCATAATTTAACCCTTGTAGCCTTGGAAACATTATGGGGATCTATGCTGCACCCCTTCCAAGGTCAATATACCCTTTCCAAGGAGCAGTGACTGAACTGCACTCAGTATTCCAGATGTGGTCGAACCAGGGCTTTCTACAGCTGTAGCAAAAATTCTCTCCCCTTTATATTTTAGCCCTCTAGATATAAAGGCTAGCAGTCCACTAGCCTTTGATTTTTTTTTGTATTTGACCACTACATTGTGTACATGAACCCTTAAATCTCTTTGGATCTCCAGTAATCTTAGATATTCACCATTTAAAAGATACTTGGATGATCTCACTTACCTGCGTTGAAATCCATCTGTCAGTTTTTCCACGCACTTAATCTATCAATGTGTCTTTGTAATTTTATGCTCCTACTTACTATATCATTCTTTGCGTCATTGGCAAACTTGGATAAATGGCTTTCTATAGTGTTAAAAGTCATTAATAAATGTCGTGAATACTTGATGCCCAGCAGATCCTTGTGAGATACCCTGAGTCACTTCCTTTCAATTTGAGTTCATAACCATTATCCCGACTCCTTGTGAGTTCCAGTCAATGATTCATTTAGTTTCTCTGAACCATCAGGTATACTATCCTCTTCCTCTACAGTGAAAACTGACACAAAGGAAATATTTAGCAAGTCTACCATTTCCTTACTTCCATTTGTAATATTACCCACGCTGTTTTGTAAAGAGCCCACATTACCCTTGACTACCCTTTCCCCATATAATTGTAAAAACTTGCATTAATTTGATGTTTCTCAAGTGTTTTTTGTTGTATCCCTTTTTTTGAAACTGTCTTCCTTTACGGTTTTCACATTACTCCTAGTTCCTTAAATCTATACTATTCTTTGCACTTTTGTATGCACTTTCCTTTAGTTTTACACTCACCTCTTTTGTCAAACATGGTTATTTTATTTGTTAAGTAGAGCTCTTTCCCCTTAGAGATATATATTGGTTCTGTATTAAGCTAAATACTTTTTGAGCACCTCCCAATGTTCACGTGCAATTTTATCCATTAACAGTTTTGACCAGTCTGACAGCTTTGAACTTTGGTCTACTCAGCATTACTTTTTCCTCTGCTTTATAATCTGTGGCACAGTCTTCAAATATCTTATCCCCACAGCCTGGCACTCTCCATAAACTTCTCTACAATCCTATATCTGTTCCACCTCTTTGGCTGCAAAAGGAACCCTAGTATCTCAGGTTTTTCTCATTACTCAACCTTCGTTTTGTTGTTTGCATTCTGCTGGACAAGTTCAAACCAGACTCTGGTAGAATTCCACTAAAATTTATTTCCCCCACTCCTTATTGCCTGGTGTTAACTCCAGTTTACAGCCCAAGAATGCTCCTATTCCTGTCTGGTATTTAACCCAAGTGAGCATTCTTCATGTGTAGTGGCACACTATTCAATTATGGAGACACCTCAAGGAAACCTACTCCTGTTATAAATGCGAACTTTTGCTCCTATCGGGTGAAAAACTAAATCGACATACATTTGGAACCAAACGTGAGATTTTCTGGCCTGTATAACTCAGCCACACCCTCGACCTTTACCAACTAACTTTATCAAGCTATGCCTAAGACTACATAAAAAGTGAAAAGGCCTAACAATTTTGAATATGTGAAAGACAGGCTAAATAACAGATGTTCGAGTTAATTTCATTGTCAGAAAGTGAAAATGCACCAGGACGGCACCAAAACCGCATTCTCTACAACAGTACCGAAGAAGGATAAATTCATCAGCTCAGTTTATATTTTAGAAACTCTTCCTCGACAGCTCACTCAGAAGGTAGACCATCTGAACCAACAGCAACAAGCAGTAACCATCATTCCAGAGCCGAATACTCCAGAACCAGGCGAAGGAAAGGATAATGACGTAACACGCATGCAATCGCCGTTGGCGAGAGGAAGAGGGCGGACCGATGACGTCTATAATGATTGACAACAGAACGACCCAATTGAGACTCGATCTCGGAGGCAGTTCCAGTTCCCACTGGTCCGCGACGGTTTAAAGTCTAGCCAATAAGTGCGCGCGTTGGCGGACTGGAGGCGGGCTTTCGGGTCCACTCTGACGCGTCCCCAAAAGCCCGTACGTGTCACCCTCCGGAGTGGCCAGCGTGGTCCCTCTGCCCAATCAACGGCCTCCAACGCGATGACAACCGACCAATGGCAGCGCTCCACGACGGGGAAGTCAAGATTCTATATAAAGGCACGAGCGGTAGCATCATCGGTGTTAAGAGTTGTGAGGTTTACAATAGGCGGCTGCTGGTAGGTGCTGGGACGGCGTTAGTTAACGGGTAAGGTTGCTCTTATAGCCTTCTAATAGACCTCTAGTAGAGAGGCAGAGTAATTGTAAACAGTCTGAATTGTTATGATGAATGAATGGCGAGGGAGTGAAGGTTTTGGGTAGGGATCAAGGTTAACTGAACGGGGCCGCATGGTACTACTGCTTTCCCTCGACGACCGATTATTCATTGGCTCTAAGAGCCATAGTGCGGAATCAATAGGGTTGTAATCTAAAATGATTTATCTTTGCGCTAGTTTTTTTTTTGGTTGATGTAGTTTATAGGTTGTCGATACTCGGTGATTGTATTAGAATTGGGTTGGGAAGGGGGCTCAGCGTTGGCTGATATAAAATGGCTTCCGGTGTAGCGGTGCAGTTGCTTGTTGGATTTATTCTACCGGGATTTATCTTCCATTCACGCTTCGAAAGCTGTGCACTTGTAGCAACTGCTGAACTTTCTACTTAAGTGTTAATTTTACACTGGGAAGGGTTGGGAATGTCTCATTCTGTCTGCAAACGGTGATAACGCTGAGTCGAAAGTAATGTGATGTAAAAGTGACATTTAATGGGAATTTTACGTTTTTTTAAAAAAGTGGACTGCTGTATTTGACCTGAACCTTTTTCTTCCCTTTAGAGATTCAGTCACAATATTGAAGGACACTGAACTGAATCACAATGAGAGGATATTTGCTTCTACTGCTTGTCAGCAGTGTCCTTGCTGATGAAGAAGATAAAAAAGAAAGTGTTGGTACTGTGGTTGGGATTGATCTTGGTACTACTTACTCATGGTAAGTTTGAGATCTCTGGCTCTCCTCTGCTAAATTTTAAAGTTTAAAGAAAATACCAATGTTAACTACTTTCTTTTTCTAGTGTTGGTGTCTACAAAAATGGACGTGTGGAAATTATTGCCAATGACCAGGGAAACCGAATCACTCCATCATATGTGGCTTTCACATTTGATGGAGAACGTCTGATAGGTGATGCTGCAAAGAACCAGCTAACCTCTAACCCAGAGAACACTGTTTTTGATGCCAAACGTCTTATTGGGCGAACATGGAATGACCCAGCAGTGCAACAAGATGTCAAGTACTTTCCCTTTAAGGTAATAAAATTGTGGTGTTCCCCTGTTGGAAATGAGTTGTGAATTACTTCCATTTTTCAGTTCAGGGTCTCCTGCATAGTAATTCTTACCTAACTTACTTATTTAGAAGTGCAGGCATGTAGTACTTGGAATTAACTTTCAATCAAAAGCTGCTATCTTTGGGGTGTTGGGTAATTGGATGTTCAGTTTGTTTTAACCCAGTGTTGTACAGGGAGCCTTTCTTTGATATTATATGTATGCATTACCTCTATGGTAGGGAGCACTTACCTCAGCCAGAAAAGCTTGTGTTCAAGTGTCTCTCCAGAGACCTGCACATGTAATATAGGCTAACTTCATTGCATCATGGAGTGCTGCATTGCCAGAGGTTCTCTGAGATGAGACTTTAAACTGAGTCCTTATCTCTCTCTCCAATGGATTTTTTTTTTTTTAAAAAAAGAATCCTACTTCAACAGCAGGCCAGTTCTAATGGTCTTCAACACTACGATAGATCATCTGGTTATAACTTTGGTAGGGACCATGCTCTGTGATTTGGTTGTTAGATTTCAAAACTAACTTTATTGGCTTTTCATTTTTGAGAACGAGTAGGTGCTGTATAAATGAGAGGTTTTTTTACCCACTCAAGTCAATTTATTTTATTTAGGTCATTGAAAAGAAGAACAAGCCTCATGTTCAACTTGACATTTCTGGTGAGGTCAAGACTTTTGCTCCAGAGGAGATATCTGCTATGGTGTTGACCAAGATGAAAGAAACTGCTGAGGCTTATCTTGGCAAAAAGGTATTTTAAATGGGTATTCTTTAAAATAGTTTTTGAACCTAAATGTACATATGTTGTATGTATGTGTATTTCTGTTCAATAAAATTATCACAGTACAAAAGCTACCTATGTTGCATTTTGAAGCAAATAATGACTGCTTAGGAGAACTTTGAATTGTTCAGATAATTTGAGCATTTCCCTACCCTACTGTGTTTCCTATTTTGCTTTCAAAAATTACTAGTAAATGCTGCAAGTACAGAAGAAGCTATTTCCATCGCTTGTGGGAACTTGAATGATTCCATATATTTTATAATCTGACTCCAATTTCAGCTTGTTCAACTGAAGTTTAGGTTGTAATTGAATATTCTTGGGTATCCTCTTCCATCAGACCCCACGCTGTTTGAGGGAATGGGTTGGGGATGTGCTGTTGCCACTTGTCACTCAGTGGGCCACAAAAATGTCTGAATACTTGGTACTTGACCCTTTGGGAATTGCCTTTCCACAATTCAAATTCAAGTGCTATTGTGGAAAGTATAAGTTTTCACTTGCTGAGTGTGGGATAAAACTTTTAAACACCCCTAGCATTTGTAAACTCAGACCACTGAAACTTCAAGTATTTTAGTGCTAATTTTTAAACACTTCCATTTGATTTTCTGTAGGTTACTCATGCTGTAGTGACCGTTCCAGCTTACTTCAATGATGCTCAGCGTCAGGCTACAAAAGATGCTGGTACTATTGCTGGTTTGAATGTTATGAGGATCATCAATGAGCCGTGAGTATTTTCACTTGCATTATTTGTTATAGTAAATGTTGAATTACCCTAGTGTTAACCACTTTAAATTTTTCATCTGGGAGTTTGTCTAACATTTCAGTCTAGTAATGCAAGTCTCTTTTAAATATTCAGTTTGAAAGACATTGTTTGGACTGTTTTTCCCTGTCTCTAGAACTGCTGCTGCAATTGCCTATGGGTTGGACAAAAGAGAAGGTGAAAAGAACATTCTGGTGTTTGACCTTGGTGGCGGTACTTTTGATGTATCACTGCTTACAATAGACAATGGTGTCTTTGAAGTAGTTGCTACAAATGGAGACACTCACCTGGGTAAGACAATTAATATTGTTACATTAACTTGTATTTTACAGTTGCTTAAATTATCAAATTCTAAAGAGAATTTTTTTATTAGGTGGTGAAGATTTTGACCAGCGTGTGATGGAGCACTTCATGAAGTTGTATAAAAAGAAAACTGGAAAAGATGTTCGGAAGGATAACAGAGCCATACAGAAACTTCGTCGTGAAGTTGAAAAAGCCAAACGTGGATTGTCTGCCCAACATCAGGCTAGAATTGAAATTGAGTCTTTCTTTGAGGGAGAGGATTTCTCAGAAACTTTAACACGTGCAAAGTTTGAAGAACTGAATATGGTGAGTGGTTTTGCTTGATACTGTTTCTGTATTTAGCTCTTCAGTTCAAATCCAACTGAACAGTTGGACAATCTATCTTTTAGTAAACACAAAGCTGACTTTGTTCCTTAAACAGTGATATTTGGTTGGTTTATTTGTTTCAACATTTTGCTGAGAATTGCAGTAATAGAATCAAATCAAACTCAAAAGACTAGTTCTGCAACTCTTTCCAGCATGCCATGGTTTGAGAGATTTTGCTGTGGACTCTTAATAAAATTTAAATTTAAAGCCCAGTGTGTTTTTTTTCTCCACTGGGGGGGGGGGGGGGGGGGGAAACATGTAAATGTGTTTAGTTTTTCTTTTTTATTTGGAGATGGGAGTAAGTTACACCATGATTTTCTAGTAACTCTAGATTCTCTGATTTGTTAGTGTCCAAACTTGAATGGGCTACTGAAAATCTAGTTCCCTAGAGTTCTCAATGGTACTTGAAGGGTTGATGGACCAATGTTGAAGTGAGCTTAAAGGTCATTTGTTCCTCTTCTCAGACATTAAACTATTTTCAGGCTTTATATCTTTAAGGTGGAGGCCAGTGTGAGGTACCATCTTGTCATGTCTAAGACATAAAATGAATTCAGTTCTTGTTAGTGGTCAGGGAGTTGTGGTGCAGCCAACTGCTTATCTCAATTGAAAATTGAATGTGAGCACACAATTCTTGACTTGTTTGGCTTACTTAACTTCACCTTGTCTGGGACTTGCAGTGTTAATAAAACTCCTCAGCTAGACCATTAGCTCGATCCAGTCTTGACTCAAGCAGAGAGGCAGAGTGTGCTGCTACCTGAGACAGAGTCCTAGCAGTTATTCTAAGAACTCTTCTTGCAAGTAAACAACTGCTCTTTTAGAACAATTCACATGGTGTCAAACATAAATCATACTCTACCTTTTCTGCTCTCACAGTGAAAACCTTAACAATAATTAGCTTGTATATGTCTTCAGTATGACAATCATGCTATTTGGTCATGGTTGCCTAGTTAAATTTTATTCCATTATAGAATTCCACAAAGCTTGGTATTTTCAGTTGCTAAAATGAAAAAATAAGATGCAAACTTAAGTGCATTCAGACAGTGAAGGTAAGGCATGCTAAATGTGCTCTAAACTTTCTTGCCAACAGGATCTTTTCCGATCAACTATGAAACCTGTACAGAAAGTGATGGAGGATGCTGATCTGAAGAAAACAGAAATTGATGAAATTGTCCTTGTGGGTGGCTCCACTCGTATTCCAAAAATTCAGCAACTGGTGAAGGAGTTTTTCAATGGCAAGGAGCCATCTCGTGGAATCAACCCTGATGAAGCTGTGGCATATGGTGCAGCAGTACAGGCTGGTGTCCTATCTGGAGAGGAGGATACTGGTAAGAGTTAGGGATTGTATAGTGTGGTCTGTGCAACATTTAAATTGTGACTACTTTTAAGAACTACAGTGAATCTACAATTAGTTCATTTCAGTTTCCTAACCTGCTGCTTTCTATTTGAACTCTATTAGGTGATCTTGTTCTCCTGGATGTTTGCCCCCTGACTCTTGGAATTGAAACTGTTGGTGGTGTCATGACCAAGCTAATACCACGTAACACAGTGGTCCCAACCAAAAAGTCTCAGATCTTTTCAACTGCTTCTGACAACCAACCCACTGTAACCATAAAGGTGTATGAAGGTAAGTTGCAGCTTGGTTTAATCCTTGGTGGTTAATTTTTGATTTTGTTGCTGTAGTGTCAATGTGCAAGAGAGTGCTACTATTTTTCACTGCAGTCTCCAACAACATTAATGTTGGATATTTAAGAGCTGTCTTTGACCAAAGAAATAGTGTTGAACTCTGACTTTCAGCAGATGTTGAGCTGTGCTCAGACTTGCCTGACTAAGAATTAATGCTTCTGTGTTGGCCATCTTTTTGTCAGACTGCTTAAGATGCAAATTAAACTGAGTTCCATCACTTTTCTGTGGATTCCTGTAACTCAGACAGCTTTGAACTTCATAATAGCCAGTGCATATATAGTATGAGCTTCAAAAGATCGTTGTTTTGAAAGGTGAATTATCAATGCAACATGAGGCTTACGTTGTTTGTTCTTTTGTAGGCGAACGTCCACTGACCAAAGATAACCATCTTCTTGGTACCTTTGACCTGACTGGTATTCCTCCAGCACCTCGTGGTGTTCCTCAGATTGAGGTGACATTTGAAATAGATGTAAATGGAATCCTGCGTGTTACAGCTGAAGACAAAGGCACTGGAAATAAAAACAAGATCACCATTACAAATGACCAGAACCGTTTGACCCCGGAAGAAATTGAGAGGATGGTGACTGATGCAGAGAAATTTGCTGAAGAGGATCAAAAACTTAAAGAGCGTATTGATGCTAGAAATGACCTAGAAAGCTATGCTTATTCCCTGAAGAACCAGATTGGTGATAAGGAGAAACTTGGTGGCAAGCTGTCAACAGAGGACAAAGAAACCATAGAGAAAGCTGTGGAGGAAAAGATTGAATGGCTTGAAAGTCACCAAGATTCTGACATAGATGACTTCAAAGCTAAGAAGAAGGAACTTGAAGAGATTGTTCAGCCAATTGTTAGTAAGCTGTATGGAAGTGCAGGTGGATCCCCTCCAGAAGAGGAAGAAGAGACTGAAAAGGATGAGTTGTAATCAAAGGACTCGTAAAATGTTAATTTTGTAAATAGTGGACTGTTTGGAAAAGAATTATCTCTGAATGATAAGGACTTAAATCTTGAATGTATGTGCACAATTTTACTTGAGTGAACATTCTAAAAGGCTCAGTACTTTCCATTGCAGTTTCAGCATGAACTATCCAGAGGGAGAACTTGATTGGGAGATTCAGGTTGTCAAGGGTATGAATACAATGTTCTCCAAGTACACAACACATTTTTTTTCTATTTATTTGAAATCCCTTGTTTGGTCTGTGTAAGTGTAGAAAACATTTTCTACTGTATTGACCAATAAATGTTATGTTTGATATGAACATTTCTTTTCCTTGTCTTAAGGATGGAGATTTTTAGAGAAAAAATGCTGATTACCACAGGTGACTAAATTTATACTTTACCAATTTGGAGCACTCAGTGAATTTTGATCCACCATACACTAGTTACTTGCAGTACAGTCTAAATAGCATAACTACTTTAGAATGGCATGTGAACTAGTAAGATTACATACTGTGCCACATCTATTTGAATCAAGAGCAATTCTGTGGTCTCTGCCATTTAATGTTGCTGTGACTTAAGCTGGTTTGGGAAAATGTATTTTTCTAGAAGTATAATTATTTGAATTACAAAACAATAAATTGCCCATCCTTGAGGGGAAAGACTGAAGGACTAGTGCAGTAATAGAGTACTGGTACGTCAAAGTTGGATAAACCTGGCTCTTCGGTTAGGTTTGTTCATTGACTGTAACTTAATAATTTGAGCTCTTATCTGAAGCCTAGAGTGTATTTCACCTGAATATGTAGCATAAGAACTTGTGTAACAAATTAAGGTAGGTGTTGCCTTTCAAACCACAAGTTGTGAAGAAATATATGAACCCTAAAATTTGGGATTGGGTCCAGGATGTCTCGCTTGGCAAGTTGTATAATTCAATGTTTGTCTTGGTTGAATGCTACAAGTTTGGAGAGAGACTGGATTTTCAGATATATGAACAATTACCTCAGTTGAACCCCACTGGACTATGCTATGCTCCAGCTTCAAGCTGTCACTGTAGTTACTCAGTATTGGACAGTTGAATAAAAGGTCAGTGCCTGGAACAATCTTGTCTTGACTGCTAGTTGTAACTAATTTGAGAATGCAAAAATGGAAACTACTAGTTGAAGTAGATCACCAATGAGATTTGCTTTATTGGACTCGAAGAACTGAACTACTGACTTTGTACAATTAGTATTGGGATTTTCAGAAAATGCTAAATTCAACCTCTGGAGAACATCCAACATGAGGTGCTATTTTTCAATTGGTATACACAATATTGATTAGGCTGTCACCCACTTATTTTAGCATTTTAATATGGCAATTGTATTTGAGGAACATGCAGCAGATACCAATTGTGTGGTTTGTTTCCTTGTGATAAGAATGGCTGTGAATAGTTAATGTATCTACATAACACAGTTTAAATCTTAAATATCTATTTTCCACAAATTTAGAAAACTGCAGTGATGAATTTCACTAATTTGAGATTCTTGGACCAAGAGCTGTAAGGGGAAAACTTTTATCCCTGTCGCAGGTTGCCTATGACACAGCTGTTGATACAGGCTGCTTGGTTCTTTTGGGTGTGCTTGTATTAGGAATATAAAGTTGGCATGCAGGTATAGCAAGCAATTAGGAAGGCAATGGGCATATTTCCCTTGATGGTAGGGATTAGAGTACAGGAATAAAAAATCTTGCTACAATTGTATAAGGTTTTGTTATCACATCTGGAGTATTGTGCCATTTTGGTCTCCACATTCAAGAAAAGATATACTTGGATTGGAGGTGCTACAGTGAAGGTAAACTAATTGGTCCTTGCAATTTAAAGGCCTGCTCGGGTCTCCAATTGAAATCATACCTGAGCCTGACGGAACTACATCCAACCCAGCCCAAGTCCTTTGATTTTTTTTTTTCCCCCCATGCCTGACCTGACCACTGGACTGAAGTTGAACATATTGGAGGTTGTGCTCTACCTTAGATGGAATTTTTCACTGCAGACTTGTGCAGAGTCTGGATGTGTGTTTCCTGCCTTGACATCCTGACTGTCACGTGTTCAACCTGGCCCGAGTTGAGCCCAAATGCCAGCCCCAGAAGAGTGACCTGACCCTGATGTCTGGCCCTGTCTGGTTTGAATAGGGTAGCTATGCTCTACCTGGGATGAGGGGGTTGTCCTGAGCAATTTGGGCCTGTAAATTTTTCCTTTTGGGAGTTTAGGAGAGGTTATCGCAATTGATTGTTTCTGCTGGTCAGGGACCCTAAAACATCAGTACAGTCTCAGGATAAGGGTTGATTGATCATTTAAGAATGTGATGAGAAATTACTTTACTCAAAGGGTTGAGTCTGAAATTCTCTACCCCCAGAGGATAGATCAAGCTGGGATGAACAAATTTTTTGTGCCTTGGAATTGAGGGATATGATGAGTAGGTGGGGAAGTGGAGTTGAATCCCACGATCAGCCATGATTATATTGAATGGCAGGGCAGGCACATTGGGCCATATGGTTGTTTATTGTTCCTATTTCTTGTGTTCTAGCATACTGCTTTTCATAGAGCTATTGCCACTTAGGCTGTTAGCATCAGGGCTATCTAATGCGAATTGATGGTATAGTACCAGAGGGTTTACCAGGGAGTTAAGTTGAAACTGAAGCTATTTCTGCATTGACACTGGCAACAGTGAACACATCTACATTAACATCAAAGACAAATGAACAAAATGTAGGATGTATAGTTTCAATCAACTTTTATATTCAAAGTTTCTAATTACATTTTTCAAAGTTTTTAACTAACATAATACTGTATAAATTACCACCTCTTTCTATAAAATGCATTGTAATGTATGACCCATGATAGGACTAATTTTATATCTGCACAATGACAATTTCACATTTGGTTAATACTTCATTAGTGCTGTTGTGACAGATTTCCTTTACATTAAAATCATATTTATACAAGGATAACAGCATTACACAAACCTTATTGCAGTAAGTCTTAAGCTCCCTGAATAAGATGCAGCTAAAATGGGCAGCATTTGTATTTTTATTGCTATACAAACTTTCATGTAATCTTTAAGCATACAAAAATGTCACTTCCTGTGAGGGTTAATTTTAGATGCTGTTGTAGGCGTATAGGCTTTGTGTCAGTATCGGAGTTCTCAACCCTTAAACTTGTACATATTTTGTTTCATGCTCAGGGAAGATATGGAGACAATGTCTTGGAACACAAGGTGATGTCTGCACAGGGCCATTTGGGGGGAGTGTGGTGCTGGGGGAAGCTGAGGGATTCAAGTGGAAGCTCTTGCCAAAAACTGGCAGCTACAAAGGATTCCATAGTAGATACTATGATGCTTAGAAGATCATAGGCTAATCAATGAGTTCAAACTTGCAAGTTATACCTTTTAAAAACCTATCTACATGAGTTTTTATATTGCCTGATCTTAATACACTTTTAAGTTCCAGACTCTCCAGTTAATGGACATAATTTAATCTGGAATATGCTTTGTATGTCATTGCTAAGACTCCATTGATAAAGTGTCAGTGGGGTTGTAAATTATTTGCAAGAATAAATACTCGTGAATTGGTAAGGAAAAATTCACTGAAGCAGGACTTCAGCTTGAAGAAAGCTCAATGTTAAGTAAAATCAGTGAATTGGTATCAAATAAAACAAAATACTGGAACTACTCAGCAGGTCTGGCAGCATCTGTGGAGCTAGCAACAACGGTCCCAGACCTGAAATGTTAACTCTGTTGCTGTCTCTACAGATGCTACCAGTCCTAAGCATTTCCAGCATTTTCTGTTGGTTTTAGATTTCCAACAGCCACAGTATTTTGCTTTTGAATTGGCAACATGAATTTTCCAAGTCTATCACCGCTTTTGATGGTGCATTTCTATTCGGGTGGAGGAGATAATATTGCAGAGAACTGGTAACCATGGGAGGGGAGTAGGGTGCAATGTGCCTGCTGCAAGACTGATAGTATCCAGTTAATAGCCATCAATTAGTGTGACGAAACAGTCGCTATAAATTTCCCCCCGAGTATCCATGCCACCAAATATTAAGCACAGGTTCACAATGTTCTTGGTTTGATTTTGAACTGCTGAATAATCCTTCAGAGTAAGATTTCCATCATTCCCACTTGGTATGTTCCCCTCAGCTGACTCTGCACCACCATCGTTTGCTGCAGCAGTAGAAGTTTCAGATTCTCCCATTTTCCAGGGTATAACACACATAGCATGATCCAGCCGTCCTGCTGGCAGACAGGAATCAAATTCTAATAGTGTCCAGCAATTTGTTTCTGTAAAAAGTGAAATAAAATATGTAATTTTAAAATGAAATCTCAATGGGCTCTTGTAAAAACTACTTAAGAGTCCACTCGAAAATAATTCAGTGGAGAACTTGTATATCCAAGCTATAAGTGTCGACATGCACAACTGCAGTTAGGAAGCTAGTTATTTCAAGAAAATAAAAATTGTCTTCAACTTAAAAGGCATTTTAAACTAATACACATGAATAAAACTACTGCCCACTCATCCTTAAATGTTCCTTTCATTTTAATACTTTTGGTTAACACCAGTCATCCTGTGCATGTAATATGTGAATATTGTAATGACTGGTTACAAACCAGCATTGGCAAAGACCTGGGAACAGGTTGCCTGACATCCTATTGGGGAACTGCAAGCTAAGCCAGGTGGATTTTTAAAAATTGTACTATTAGCATAGGGAAAGATGGAAAATATAAAAAAATAAATTGCACAATGGAAATAGTAATCAAAACCATACAAGTTTAACATTCAAACAAACATAGGAACAAGGTGGCCTGTAAGTCAATTCAGCTCACCCACTGTTTTGGTCTAACAGAAGTAATATTTCTAGACCACTGGTAACAAAAAAATCTGTTTTGCATTTGAATAATTGCATTGAAATTTTGGTGGAAATCCAATAGAGTGCAGAGATCCTCCTTCAGATTATTTAACAGGATAAATGGATAATTTGAGATTTTTATTGTCCAGGAGAGGCCTTGTCAAAATTTATTCAAAATCAACCATAGCTCATTATTTTAACAGATCAAAATAAGGAATTATTGGGACTGGTCTATTGCTGCATAGATTTTCAAATGAACAATGCCATTACAGAACTCTGACGCAGAGGGAGTTGAAAGCACCTACCAACGTCATACTTATACATAGTGTTCAATGCTCCTGTGACATCCATACCACCAAAGATGAAGATGTACTTTCCATGGGAAATCGCAGAATGAGCTGCACAGCCTCCTGGGATGTCACCCTTCATTTTTACTTTTTTCCATTTCATGTTAACTGCAGCTGTAAATCAAGACATTAAAAAAATGAAACATTTTCAGAATATATCTAGAATTTTATTGAATGCATTTTAAAAAATAAGACTAGTTTGCTTTCAGATCAGGCTCCAAGCACTCCGTAATGTAGCATGTTTTAATTCTTCAATCCCCTTATTTCCTATCCAGTTTTTTTTCTTAGAATTGAGTTTTCAATTCCTGCTTTGTTTGTTGTGATCTCTCTTACATTTTTCTAAATTTCCCCCTCCTTTCTGTTCCCTAGTACTGAGGATGATTATTAATCTGATGAGAGCAGCCAGCCAACCTGCTCTCTGTCCTTTTCCTGTACTGTTCCATAACTTGTTCCTTGTGCAAATTTCCTAAAATCAAGACAGCAACATTTATAAAATACTTCAATGAACAATAAGGATTGCTACAAGCACAATTTTTCATATCTTAAGTATGTGCAGGACCTACCTGTATTAATGACATACATATCGTTAAAAAATTTGTCCCCTGCTAATCCTCCGTGGATGAATAATTTGCTACCTACAGCAACCATCACATGGCCATGTCTTGGTGCTGGTGATCTTCCTTCTGTTGGTTGCTGAGACCAGCTAAGTGTGACTAAAAAATGAATGCATTTTGATTAGCATTTTCATGGGGAGAAAAAATTGTTAATTGCCAAATATTGACAATAATTTAACTGGCATTTCAAATACTTGGATTCTCTCATGCCATGATGGAGCAGCATACTGATGCCAACTGCTGTGGTGCCCATAAAGTGAGTTCCTGGCCCTCACTGACAGAAGGAGGAAGTGAACAAATGCTGCACACATTTGCAACTCTTTGCAAAATGTCCCAGCAAGTTCAAGTAGCAGCAGCAAATTCTTGGAAGCAAATTACCTGCCCATCCTCTGGCAAGGGAATAGTGCAGCATCTTAAGATGGGACGATCACTTTGAAGCAAGGAAAATATACGCTTTAAGAAAGTACTGGGAAACATTCATCACTATCAACTTGGCTCATTGGCAGCATTCTTGCCTCTCAAGTCAAAAGGTTGTGGCTTCAAGTTTAACTCCAGGATTTGAGCAAATAATTATGTGCTGATTACTGAGGGTATTACTGAGGGTGTGCTTCATTGTCAGAGGTGCTAACACCAACAAAATGCATTGTAATGTATGACCCATGATAGGACTAATTTTATAACTGCACAATGACTTAATTTCACATTTGGATAACACTTCATTAGTGATGTATCCTTGTGACAGATTTCCTTTACATTAAAATCATAAATGATTTATACAAGTGGATAACAACATTACACAAACCTTATTGCAAATAAGTTTTAAGCTCTTTGAATAAGATGCAGCTGAAAAGGGCAGCATTTGTATTTTTATTTCTATACAAACTTTCATGTAATGTGTAAGCAAGTGATCATTTGTTGTTTATGAAACCTTGTGCCCAAATTAGGGGCGGCGCCGTGGTTAGCACCGCAGCCTCACAGCTCCAGCGACCCGGGTTCAATTCTGGGTACTGCCTGTGTGGAGTTTGCAAGTTCTCCCTGTGTCTGCGTGGGTTTCCTCCCACAGCCAAAAAAGACTTGCAGGTTGATAGGTAAATTGGCCATTATAAATTGCCCCTAGTGTAGGTAGGTGATAGGGGAATATAGGGACAGGTGAGGATGTGGTAGGAATATAGGATTAGTGTAGGATTAGTATAAATGGGTGGTTAATGGTCGGCACAGACTCGGTGGGCCGAAGGGCCTGTTTCAGTGCTGTATATCTAAATCTAAAAATCTAAATCAAATTAGCCTCCATGTTTTCCTTCAGAATTGCAGTCAGGGCATCTAAGAAGTAATTCATTACCAATTAAGTGCTTCGGGGTATCCTGCAAATGTGAAATGTACTGTATAAATCCAAGTTCTCGCTTCTACCTTGGATGGCTTGTTCAGCTAAGCTGACCCCATATCTTGACCATACATGATATAGACTGCACCTTATCAAAACCTGTACTGTGCCTCCTTGTCTCCACTGTCACAGATCCTCACCACCTCCAGTCTCAGCTTTCCCAATACCCTATGACTTGGATATAAAAATTCTACCTGATTAAGATTACTTAAAATCTTTTACTTGTTAAACTGCTTATTTGTACCTTTATCAAATGCATGGAGTTGTGTATCTTGTACAGGCTCTGCTCCCTTGTCTCCACCGCCAAAAACATACAGACAGTCTCCAATAGCTGCAGTAGAGCCGTGGCATGTGCGGGGTGTTGGTGGAGTCCCATTTACTGCTGGGCTTCTCCACACTCCAGTTTCTGGTTCAGACAGCACACACTGATTACAGCAACAATTACATTATGTCTCATCAATAACTATCATTTCTAGTTCAAGCTTGTAATCTATCCTGTATAACTTGTAATTCTATTGATGGTGCAATAAAAAACATCAGGATTCAACTAAAATGGGTGCAACTATAACATATTTTCAGCACCACACGACATGTCTTGGTAAAATAACTCAACCGATCGATTAAAATTTGATGAATAGTTACACCCAACACCATGGCCCAGAAATTGCTGGAGCGGGGCATCTTCATTGTGCCCAGTTGGTTAGATTTTGTTCCTTGCCTTTCAACTCAAAAAAATTTTGCGCTCTAAAATGCCAGTTAAATGTGAGCTCAATGGGACATCTGGGTTTCTTAAGTAATGAGGTATAGGGATAGAGAAAGAAACATAAGAACAATGGAGGAAGCAACTGGGTGAATTAGAGTAAAATTAAGTGCAAAAAAAGAGAAATAAAGAGAAAGGAAGAAAGATTGGATTAAGTGAGAAAAGAGACACAAAAAGGAAAAGAAACAGAGTGTATAAATTTTTGAAACCTTCAAAAACAATTTACTACCTGCAGGAATTTTTTAAAAATTCTTTCATGGGATGTGAGCATCATTGATAAGACCACCATTTACTATACATCCCTAATTGCCCTTGAGAAGGTGGTGGTGAGCCACCTTCTTGAACTGCTGCAAGCCATGTGGGGTGGGTACACCCACAGTGCTGTTAGGAAGGGAGTTCCAGGATTTTGACCCAGCGACAGTGAAGGAATGGCGATATAGTTCCAAGTCAGGATGGTGCGTGGCTTGGAGGGGAACTTGCAGGTGGTGGTGTTCCCATACATCTGCTGCCCTTGTCCTTCTAGGTGGTCGAGGTCAAGGGTTTGGAAGGTGCTGTCTATGGAGCCTTGATATGTTGCTGCAGTACATCTTGTAGATGGTACACACTGCTGCCACTGTGCGCCAGTGGTGGAGGGAGTGAATGTCTGTGGGTGGGGTGCCAATCAAGCGGCTGTTTTGTCCTGGATGGTGTCGAGCTTCTTGAGTGTTGTTGGAGCTGCACCCATCCAGGCAAGTGGAGAGTATTCCATCACACTCCTGACTTGTGCCTTGTAGATGGAATGAAATTCCATAGTTTCCATGTTCCCATTTCTGGAACAGAGAGTTTGAGTGGCATTGCAGGAACATAAATCTCATCATTAAAAGCTTCCTTACCAGCCCTAACTTTCTGTGGCAAATTTAATTTGTTTTCACAGCACAAATGCAGGCATTACTTGAAATGCACAGGAGACTTGATGGCGAGCTGCCATTTTGCATGTTTAATAAAGGAGCAGTGCAAATCGTCCAGCAATTTGAAGCAACCCGCAATTCATAGGGTCTCTCTTCTCACCATTATTTTGGCAGCAAATTCTGACCCATTAACCTTTCTCTTTCAGATATTGATTGACCTGCTTTGTATTTCCAGCACTTTTTTTATTTCAAGTTTATTACTTTTTGAACCAAGAACTTCTTATGGATATTTTTTCTTCTGTTGAAAAATTATAAAACTTTGTTTATTGCATTGTTATTGTTGTTCTAGCCATAGTCCCAAAGGAACATAGGCCTCCCCCCATTAGATACAGCTGGTAATGTACAGCTTGAGGGTCACCACTCTGCAGGGGTGGGGCAAGGCAAGGAGACAGACATCCATGAACTACCACAGCCGGTACAGGGTTTGAACCCACACTTGGTATCTTTCTGTATCACACCAATTGTCTAGCCATCTGAGCGAACCAGCCCCTTTACTACATTAACAGCATAAATATATTAAACATTAAATTCTACTTGGAAAATGAAATTTACAGATCAATCTGATTTACTTTTAACATATAAAATATTGCTAAGCAAAGATTAAGGTTTATCACACAAATACACTTTTTCTATTAAATAAATACTTTGTTACCTGCAATATGGAATTTTGAGGGAATGGGTGACTTGTAAGTATAAAAAAAATTCTTATCAGCACTCAGGTGTCTGCTTGCTCAAAAATATTAAAGTGTATAAATCACAAAAATACATTGACATTACTCCAAAATAATTATGCTCCTAAAGGTTGGTTGTTTGTACCTGACTAATAGTGTTAGAATTAACATATGAATGTAACTTTACCGAAGTTTAAAACTTGGATACTGTTCCTGTTTGCACATTCATCTGCACCACCAAATAGCCAAAGGTCGCCAGGTCTGCTCACTGGTACGAAGCTAGAGTGCTCATATCGTGGTAGTAATCCCTTCCACTCTGGTACATCCCACTCATGTCTGTCTATTTCATGGGGAACAAAATCAGTGAATACACAGCTATGGGTACAAAGCAGTAAAGAGAGGTAATCTTGAACAGGAAATCTGGTACAACTAACATTAACAACAACAGTATAAATAAGTTCACAAACTGAATGAACAGTCTGTTTGATTCGTATTGCAATTAGGCATGCTTTCATAACATAGGAATCATTAGTACATTACCCCAGCATAGCATTATTGGATCCCAGCCACTAAAACACTGCTATTAAAAACAAACATTGCAAAAATTAACTCAATAAGTTGGAGTTTAAAAAACTTGCAAAAATACGGAAATGTAGAGGAGAAAGAGAATAGAACCAATGTACATCTATTAGTTGACAATGAATAGGACTGTAACCATTCTATAGTGGAGAAAGATAAACACCCACTGACACTGCAGAGGCAGTCTGGAGTCTTGTACATTTCATCTAGAAACTTCAAAAGAATTTTTTGAGGAACTTATCCGCATGGGTTCGTCTGACTGTGTGTGTGTGAATCTTTGAAAGGCAAGCTTAATGATTATTTTTTTGTTGAAAATAATTTAGACATCACATATTATACATGATTACAATATTCATACATTTGTGCACAGATGCTTAAGTCAATCACAATTGATAGTAGCCAATAAAAACATTAACTATACAATCCACTGGTCTTGGGGTTTATGTCCCAGGCCTTCTGGACCCAACACTGCATCGAATTTGGAATCTCCTGGCTGTATCACTCAGTGCTGTGCCGCACTAAAATGTGAGTCGCACTCAAGGAAAGCTAGAATTGCATTTCATTTTAGAGTCATTCATTGT
Organism: Heterodontus francisci; assembly: GCF_036365525.1. Classification (NCBI taxonomy): domain Eukaryota; kingdom Metazoa; phylum Chordata; class Chondrichthyes; order Heterodontiformes; family Heterodontidae; genus Heterodontus; species Heterodontus francisci. Next base: position 23,122,208 of record NC_090402.1, read on the forward strand.
AAAATCAGAGTAGCACTGATGGTATTTAAAGCCACAGTACCATTCTACATCAAGAGTCTGTTGCAGCAACCTACAGAAATCCAAAGAGTGGTAAAACATAGACATAACCAGCTTCTTTTCCATGACTTTATAGGAGTTTTCCTATAATTGAGAATAATGCAAAGACATAACAAATACTGTGAAATCAAATGTGAGGAATTATGGTCCTGAACTGACATTGTAACACCGTGTTGCCTTCTTAACCAAAATTATTTTCCAGTTATTTCTAAAGTCATTTAATTTTTTTTATTCAACAAACTTACTGGACAAATTACTAAAATACAGTAGAAAATCAAGGCTTTGTATAGAGAGAAGGGAAAACAACAGCTTTGGCAAAGTTAATTCTGGAATTGCATATTAATATAAACAGATATACTGAAAATTTCAATTTGACCAGTTGCAAACAAAACAAAATTCAAAAAAAATGTTGTTACCCAGTTCTAAGATATGGGCATCAGAAAAGCTTCCATTGGGGTTTGCTCCTCCAACTATAATGACCTTCCCTTTTTCAGAGATATCTGGAACATATGTGAGAGTATGACCAACTCGAACACTTGGATTCTCCCCTCTTGGTACAAGTGCATACCTATAAAAGGGGTTGGGGGGAGGGGGTGAGAAAGAAACAGATTCAAACATTGCTGTACACTTAGCCAAGAAATTCAAATTCACTCTCAGTGAAAAACAGGCATCCGTCTTTATAAAATAAAGAACTGTCCACAGAGGCTTAAAGAGTGTCATTATCAACCTTCTGTTCTGTCAGATTTGGTATCATATAAAGATCACCATTTATTGTGAAACTTAGTGCACAGTATGTTTTCCCTACAAGATTGCAGTTATTTTATTTTCTCCACTCTTTAATTGATTCCACAGCATTGAGGATAGAACTTCTTTGAAATGGACCAATAGTGTGGCACTGGGTTACCCAATGCTACCAAAAGGGTGCCAAGAATAGATATGGCCCATTCAAACTGAAATGTTCAATAATACAATTAAATCATGGATTGGTTTCTTTCATCAAAGATACAGTTGGTGTCCTACAGTGTCTAACAGTCACAGAAGGCTTCAAGTCTACTGAACACCACAACATCCTTCTCCAAGGTGACCTGGACACACAAAAGATTGCAGAAAGGAGTTATGCAGTTAGGGAAATGCTTCCCATGGATCTCTCACTTTCTCAACTGTGAATGGCAGACCCACTAGGACGTCCTCCAACCTGTTCGCCCTTCTGTGCACCGAGTGACTGAAGACAAGAAGAGCTAGATTAAAATACAAAAATTGAGGAGCATCCCTGTTAAATAGTGAAACAAGAACTGCAAGCTTTGGCACTGTAAATACCTATGAAGTGGTTAAGGAAAATGTTTGAAGCCACCATGCCATACATCAGTCTCCTCCCAGGTCCCTATCATGCAGTGGGGAATTCTTGGAATCATGCTTTTCCACTAGAGATGCTCTTCTTCACTGGTCAGCAAAATATTGTACCAACAAAGAAGATAGGCAAGTTACCAGCTTTCAGATTTCTGCTAATCCTGATCTAGCTCTCCTGGGCACCAGTTTCCTTTTGCTTTGCCCCATCATCCCTTTTGTCAATTAATCTCATCTGCCCTCCACCCCATCACAGACCTTCCTTGTTGCTGTTCCTCCCCCCAACCTTTCCCATCTCTGTACTTGCTTAAAGCTTCTGATGAAAGGTCATCAACCATTTCTCGCTCCACAGATGCTGCCAGATCTGCTGAATGTTTCCAGCATTTTTCGCTTTATTTCAGATTTCCAGCAGTATTTTGCTTTTGTACCAGTTTTGTGTTCCTTATGAGTAAGTGTGCCACACCTCTGGTTTGTGCCTGTCCTAAGACTATAATCAGGATCAGGAGTTTGTCATGTGTGGAATAACAGAAAAGTTTGCAAATTGTACTTCTCTACAACAGTGCACTGGGGCACTAAGCTGGCACACGTTAACAAAGTATTCAGTTTCACGTCAGGAAAATATAAACACAGCCGCACCCAGCATAAGTTTCACTGTTTTAATCCTGGATGAGAAGGTGCAAAGAGTTTCATGGTACCTCCTATTTGTAAGATCTTCATGTATGATTTGCATTGGAATACTTTTTCCTTGATGCCTCAATAGCTCAGCAAGTTTATGTGAGAAAGAAGTACTTGCGTTTATGTAGCACCTTAGGATGTCCCAAAGCACCTTACAGCCAATGAAGTACTTCTCTAGTGTAATCACTGCTGTAGTATAAGAAACGCAATAGTCAATTTGCACACAGCAGGCTCCCACAAACAGCAAATGACAACCAGATAATCTATTTTACTGACATAGTTTGAAGGATAGATATTGGCCTGGACAGTGGAGAAAACTCCCCGACTCTTCTTTGAAATAGTGCCATAGGATCTTTTGCGTCCACCTGAGACAGCAGAAGCAGCCTTGGTTTAATGTCTCATCTGAAAAACAGCACCTCCAACTGTGCAGCACTGGCTTGTCAACCTAGATTTTGTACTCAGCTCCTTGGGTCCTGGGTGGGATTTGAACCTACAACCTTCTGACTCAAAGGTAAGAGTGCTACCAACTGAACCACAGCTGACATCTGCAGGGATTAGTTAAGTTATACAGACCAGAAAGTCCAAGATTTAATCTCCAATCTGTACTGACGTAGCTGATCTCAGCTGAGACAGTGGTAGAAGTATACAATTGGCTTTACTGTGTGTCACAATGAGTGGATTTTGTTCATTCCATATTAATTGGTTGCTGTTTTAACGATCAACAGTGGTACTTTAATCCTAGATCTGATTGTTTCACTAGCTTAAATGGCTGCATCAATGGAAATAGTAATGCTTCCCATTTCTGGGTCAGTTGACGTTTTTAATCAAGAAATGAACTCTGTTGCTATGGAGAACATGGATGTTGATTTCATTTTTGTCTATGATGATTCAAAGTTCCTGGATGGATCTGTGAATACTTTCTAGTACTCCATTCGCATCTATATATACTTGGATAGTTTAGTTTAGTTTAGTTTAGAGATACAGCACTGTAACAGGCCCTTCGGCCCACCAAGTCTGTGCCGACCATCAACCACCCATTTATACTAATCCTACACTAATCCCATATTCCTACCACATCACCTGTCCCTACATTCTCCTACCACCTACCTATACTAGTGGCAATTTATAATGGCCAATTTACCTACCAACCTGCAAGTCTTTTGGCTTGTGGGAGGAAACCAGAGCACCCGGAGAAAACCCACGCAGACACTGGGAGAACTTGCAAACTCCACACAGGCAGTACCCAGAATTGAACCCGGGTCGCTGGAGCTGTGAGGCTGCGGCCGCCCTCTGTGGTGACCAGAACTGTACACAATACTCCAGCTGTGGCCTAACTAGCGTTTTATACAGCTCCATCATAACCTCCCTGCTCTTATATTCTATGCCTCGGCTAATAAAGGCAAATATCCCATATGCTTTCCTAACCACCTTATCTCCCTGTGCTGCTACCTTCAGTGATCTATGGACAAGTACACCAAGGTCCCTCTGTACTTCCTAGGATCCTACCATCCATTGTATATTCCCTTGCCTTGTTAGTCCTCCCAAAATGCATCACCTCACACTCTCAGTATGAAATTCCATTTGCCACAGCTCCGTCCATCTTACCAGCCCATCTATATCATCCTGTAATCTAAGGCTTTCCTCCTCACTACTTACAACACCACTTTTCCCTTTATATAGCTTTTAAATTCCCAAGTTGTAATTTTAAAAATTTCTTTCATGGGATGTGGGCGTCGCTGGTTAGGCCAGCATTTGTTGCCTATCCCTAATTGCCCTTGAGAAGGTTGAGGTGAGCCGCCTTTTTGAACCGCTGCAATCCATCTAGGGCAGTTACTCTCAAAGTGCTTTTGATCCAGCGACAGTGAAGGAACGGCGATATAATTCCAAGTCAGGATGGTGTGTGGCTTGGAGGGGAAATTGTAGGTAGTGGTTTTCCCATGCATCTGCTGCCCTTGTCCTTCGAGGTGGTAGAGGTTGCGGGTTTGGAAGGTGCTGTCTAAGGAGCCTTGGTGAGTGCATCTTGTATATGGTACACATTGCTGTCACTGTGTGTAGGTGGCAGAGGGAGTGAATGTTGAAGGTGGTGGATGGGGTGCCAATCAAGGGAACTGCTTTGTCCTGGATGGTGTTGAGCTTTTTGAGTGTTGTTGGAGCTGTACCCATCCAGGCAAGTGGAGAGTATTCCATCACACTCCTGACTTGTGCCTTGTAGATGGTGGACAGGATTTGAGGAGTCAGGAGGTGAGTTATTCACCTCAGATTTTCCGGGGTCTGATCTGCTCTTGTAGCCACAGTATTTATATGACTGATCCAGTTCAGTTTCTGGTTAATGGTAACCTCCAGGATAGTGGAGGCTTCAGCGATGGTAATGCAATTCAATGTTCTGGGGAGATGGTTAGATTCTCTCTTGTTGGAGACTGTCAATGCCTGGCACTTTTGTGGCATGAATGTTCCTTGCAACTTCTCAGCCCAAGCCTGACTGTTGTCCAGGTCTCGCTGCATATGGACACGGGCTGCTTCAGTATCTGAGGAGTTGCAAGTAGTACTGAACATTGTGCAATTATCAGTGAACATCCCCACTTCTGACCTTATGATGGAGGGAAGGTCATTGATGAAGCAGCTGAAGATGGTTGGGCCTAGGCTACTACCCTAAGGAACTCCTGCAGTGATGTCCTGGACCTGAGATGATTTGCCTTGAACAACCATAACTATCTTCCTTTGTGCTAGGTATGACTCCAACCAATGGAGAGCTATCCCCCCAAATCTCATTGAATTCAATTTTTCTAGGGTTCCTTGATGCCACACTCCATCAAATACTATCTTGATATCCAGGACAGTCACTTTCACCTCACCTCACCTCTTGTCTTCAGTTCTTTTGTCCATGTTTGGACCAAGGCTGTAATGAGGTCAGCAGCCGAGTGGCCCTGGTGGAACCCAAACGGAGCCTCTGTGAGCAGGTTATTCCTGTTTAAGTGCCGCTTGATAGTACTGTTAATGACACCTTCCATCACTTTGCTGATGATCGAGAGGAGGCTGATAGGGTGATAATTGGCAATAGGCCAGGTAGGATTTGTCCTACTTTTTGTGGATAGGACATACCTGAGCAATTTTCCACATTGTTGGGTAGATGCTAATGTTGTAGCTGTACTGGAACAGATTGGCACAGCTAGTTCTGGAGCACAAGTACTATTTCCGGAATGTTATCAGGGCCTATAGCCTTTGCCGTATCCAGTGCCTTCAGCCATTTCTTGTTATCATGTGGAGTGAATCGAATTGGCTGGAGATTGGCATCTGAGAGGCTGGGGACCTCAGGAGGCTGAGATGGATCATTCACTCGGTACTTCTGGCTGAAGATGAATGCAAATGCTTCAGCCTTGTCTTTTGCACTGATGTGCTGGGCTCCCCCATCATTGAGAATGGAGGTATTTGTGGAGCCTCCTCCTCCAGTTAGTTGTTTAATTGTCCACCACCATCCACAACTGGATGCGGCAGGACTGCAGATCTGACCTGCTGGTTGTGGGATCGCTTTGCGCTATCTATCGCATGCCGCTTCCGCTGTTTAGTCCTGTGTTTCTTGTAGTTCAGCAGTGCAATGCGCTTAGCGGCTATGACAGGTTCCAGCTCTTCAAAGTGAGATTGAAACCAGTCTGCATTCTGCTTCACACATTTGCCATAGGTGGTCATTGCTGAGTCATAGATGGCGTCTCTGATGTGGGCCCACTTGGTCTCTGCCATTCTTACCCAGTCTGGCCTATACATGACTCCAGATGCACAGCAACGTGGTTTGATACTTAATTGTACTCTGAAAGAGCCTAGCAAGCCACTCAGTTGTACCAAATGTTATGAAAAACTCACAGACTGCTTAACAGCTTAAGAAGGCGGCCCACCTTCTCAAAGGGAATTAGGGATGGGCTGGTGTTGCCAGTGACGCCCGCATACTGTGAAGATTAATAAAAAAACTTGCTTTCTTTAAAAATATATAGTTTTGTGTGAAAATCGTTAAGAAACTTAGTATTAAGAAACCTGGGTAAAAGTGCAAGCACAGAGCATTACCGAATTTGTAGGATTGAAGATAAAGTAAATGAAAAGCTAATAGCACCAAACCTGGGTTCAAAAACCTGTAGTCTATAGGATTAAGGAAAGACTGAGATAAGTAAGGAATTCAACAGATCCTGAAAATAATGAGTTAGAACAGAAGACAGTGCAATACATCTTTATTTCAACATACTGTTGATGCAGGGAGGTGGAAGAATGTACAACAGGACAGAAAAAGACATTTTAATACTCTGCAGGTGCTATCACTCAATCATCAATCCTCCTCTATATCACCATCATTACATATTCATCAATGACCTTCCTTCAATCAAAGGGTCAGAAGTGGGGATGTTCGCTGATGATTGAACGATGTTCAGCACCATTCGCGACTCCTCAGATATTGAAGCAGTCCGTGTAGAAATGCAGCAAGACCTGGACAATATCCATGCTTGGGCTGATAAGTGGCAAGTAACATTCATGCCACACAAATGGCAGGCAATGAACATCTCCAACAAGAGAGAATCTAACCATCTCCCCTTGACATTCAATGGCATTACCATCGCTGAATCCCCCACTATCAACATCCTACCATTGACCAGAAACTGAACCGTGGCTACAAGAGCAGGTCAGAGGCTAGGAATCCTGCGGCGAGTAACTCACTTCCTGACTCCCCAAAGCCTGTCCACCATCTACAAGGCTCAAGTCAGGAGTGTGTTGGAATACTCTCCACTTGCCTGGATGGGTGCAGCTCCAACAACACTCAAGAAGCTCGGCACCATCCAGAACAAAGGAGCCTGCTTGATTGACACCCCATCCACAAATATTCCCTCCCTCCACCACCGACGCACAGTGGCAGCAGTGTGTACCATCTACAAGATGCACTGCAGCAACACACCAAGGCACCTAAGACAGCACCTTCCAAACCCTCGACCTCTACCCATTTGAAGGACAAGGGCAGCAAATGCATGGGAACACCACCAGCAAGATCCCCTCCAAGTCACACACCATCCTGACTTGCAACTATATCGCCGTTCCTTCACTGTCACTTGGTCAAAATGCCGGAACTCCCTTCCTAACAACACTGTGGGTGTACCTACCTCTCATGGACTGCAGATGTTCAAGAAGTCAGCTTACTCAAGGGCAATTAGGGATGGGAAATAAATGCTGGCCTAGGCAGCGACACCCAAATCCCATGAAAAATATACTGAACAGAAACAGGTCATTCGGCCTAACCAGTCCTTGCTGCCATTTATGCTCCACTTGAACTTAGTCCCATCCTTCCTCAGCTCACTCAATCAGCATAATTCTCTATTCTTTTCTCCCTCATATACATATCTAGCTTCCCCTTAAATGCATCAATATTCACTTCAACTACTTTCTGTATAGATGCAGAAATCAACAAGCGCATGGGAAAGGCTTCCACTGCTATGTCCAGACTGGCCAAGAGAGTGTGGGAAAATGGCGCACTGACACGGAACACAAAAGTCCGAGTGTATCAAGCCTGTGTCCTCAGTACCTTGGCTCTATGGCAGCGAGGCCTCGACAACGTATGTCAGCCAAGAGCGACGTCTCAATTCATTCCATCTTTGCTGCCTCCAGAGAATACTTGGCATCAGGTGGCAGGACCGTATCTCCAACACAGAAGTCCTCGAGGCGACCAACATCCCCAGCTTATACACACTACTGAGTCAGCGGCGCTTGAGATGGCTTGGCCATGTGAGCCGCGTGGAAGATGGCAGGATCCCCAAAGACACATTGTACAGCGAGCTCGTCATCGGTACCAGACCCACCGGCCGTCCATGTCTCCGCTTTAAAGACGTCTGCAAACGCAACATGAAGTCCTGTGACACTGATCACAAGTCGTGGGAGTCAGTTGCCAGCGTTCGCCAGAACTGGCGGGTAGCCATAAAGGCGGGGCTAAAGTGCGGCGAGTCGAAAGACTTAGCAGTTGGCAGGAAAAAAGACAGAAGCGCAAGGGGAGAACCAACTGTGTAACAGCCCCGACAAACAAATTTTTCTGCAGCACCTGTGGAAGAGCCTGTCACTCTCGAATTGGCCTTTATAGCCACTCTAGGTGTTGCTCCACACACCACTGACCACCTCCAGGCGCTTACCCATTGTCTCTCGAGATAAGGAGGCCAAAGAAAGACTTTCTGTAAATAGCAAGCTGCATATTCTCACTACTTTCCAGGTAAAGAAGTTTATTTTCTTGGTGACTATCTTATATTGATACCCTCTAGTTTTGCTCTTCCCCACAAGTGGAAACTCTTTCTGTGTCTACTCTATCAAAATCTTTTTTTTTATTTTAAGAGACCTCTATTAGGTCTCCCCTCAGCCTTCTTTTTTCAAGAAAAGAAAAAAAAAGAGACCCAGCCTTTCCAGATAGGTACAACCTGGCAATTGGCAATTCTGCTATCATTCCTGTAAATCTTTTTGCACCCTCTCCAATGCCTTTAACAATATGGCAAAAAGTACTGTACACATTTATATATTATCTTTCAAAAACTTGTTATGCATGTATAGTTTCAAGAGCAGAAGAATAAATGAGGAGGGACATGTTATTCCTGTTTCACAGTGCCATTTTACAGTTACAATACCCATTGATAAGAGTCAAATTAAATGTACATATGCTTTGAGATCCTACCATGTCGCTATTTGGGGACTTTCCCCTGGCTCCAAGACAGTCAGCAATTCCATAACCTTTTGATAAATCTGGAATAAAACTGTCAGATATTGACCAATTAAACTCATATGTCCTGAATAAAAACTAATTGCATCACAATTTAATCATTATTAAATTACACTAACATGAATACTTCAATCAATCCGTGGAACAGCAAACAACTGTCTGTAGTTTTGAATCCGTTTTATCAGTCACCCAAGCTTTCCTAATGATCCTTGGGATTGAGTTCAAAAATCAAACGAACAAAAATCTTATTCAGATATTACAAAATATATATTACCGATCCTTGGGGAGCACGTACTGTATACTTCTCCCCAGTATGATAAATAAATGTTCATCGCTACTCTCTGCTTTCCATCTCTGAACCAATTTTGTATCCTCGTTATCACTATTCATTTAATCATATGGGTTTCAATTGACCTCCTAATAGCAGGTTAAATGTTAGATATTTGTTGTGTTCCCTTAGAATAAGCTTTCACAGCAGCCCCCACAATCACACTTTCCTCAGATTTAAATGTAATATTGCATCCTTGTAATATTTGAACAAACGCCGACCCTCCCCAAATATCAGGAAGTTAAATTTGTAAGTTAATGTGCCTCTTGCTTCCGGGAAACAAATAAGAATACACAAAAAACGAAAAGGATCTCAAAACTATTGGGTCCCTGACAGTTGCACAGCATCCGATCTGAAGGGCTTGCTTAACAACACCGATGGAAACCACCTACTTTCGGGTCCCGTTTCTCCATACATCCAATGACTGACAGATGTAGCACCTTTTAATTAGTATACTTACTCCAGCAGGACGGTGCCGCGAATGCTTTGTGCTCTCTTCCCCCAACTTCTTTCCTCAGCGTTGTTTAGACAATCTCTAATCTTTGAACTTTCAACTGTACCATGAAGCCGACCAATGGGGAGGGCAGCGCGCGAATACAGGGTTAAACTCACGAGCAAAGAGCCAATGAGAGTTCCGCATGACCAAGGGAACCGGGTTAATCTTAAAAAGGGAAACCGACCATTAACAAGTGATCGGGAAGTGTTAAGGATAGGAGTGGTAAGGCAAAGCGTTGAGCCGGTTCCTTCAGGCGGTGGCCGAGATACCGGAAACGCGTCATTGGCCCGGGGCTCGTTCAGTTCGTGTCTCAAAATGGCGCCTCTGGACCTGGATAAGTATGTGGAGATAGCTCGGCAGTGTAAATACCTCCCCGAAAATGACCTGAAGGTAACGTGCTAATGGGTTTCTTATTTCATTAATTTGATTCTTTCTTCTTGTCCTGTTAAATTTATTAAAGTCTTTGGTCGGCGTGTAAATTTATAGCGGCGCAACGGGAACTGTCAGGACTACAAATTTAGGCTGTACCTTTGCATTTTGGGGCCTTTGGTCTTGTATATCAAGTTCTACGGTACTTGCGTACTTTGCCTTTTGATATAAATATAATAAGGGAGCCCACGTTTCCCGTACGACTATTTTGGGCCGCTCATTAGGTCAATGCTGTAATGCCACCAGAATAAAAACAACATAAGTGCTGCCCCCCTCCCCCCACACACCCCGCCCCTGTAGGAGGGACCACTCATATATGATTAGTATAACTTGTCCGTCCAAAGTGGGATATGTACAAATAAAATTAAATTATAATCTGGTTCGTTTCATCAACGATATGGTTAACTTTCTTCGCTGCCCAATGATCGCGGAAGGCTGGATCATTTGGTAAGGGTGAAATGGTACACGGGTTTTCGGGTCGTTCGCAGGTGTTTTGCTCAGCTGCGATTCTGTCATGTCATTTCGAGACTGTTTAATCAGAGTGTAAATTCTGATCCACATTCGCGCTACTAACTTTTGTTTTAATTGATTCGAAATGGATCGATTTCTATGCTTATTGAACCCAAAAGAGAGGCTGTATTATTTTGTTGGCTGCAACGGGGCTGGAAAGCTTTCATAAGCTGAGTTGTGGATTCTTTAAAGTATTCAACCATTACTGCTTTTCTTTTTTTTTTTAAAAAAAGCATATTGGTCAAATGGTTTAAGTGAAGGAGGAGGTATGTGAGACACTGAATGGGCTAAATATTGATAGAGGGATTACAAAACTGGATTACTTGTTCAAAACTGGTGAGTTTTTTTGATGAGTTAGCAGAGAAGGTTGATATGGTGTACATGGACTTCCAAAAGGCATTTGAGAAAGTATCACATAATAGGCTTGCCAGCAAAGCTGAAGCCCACGGAATAAAAGGGACAATGGCAGAATGAATGCTAAGTTGTCTGAGTGAGAGGAGTGAGTGTTGAACGGTTGTTTCTTGGACTGGAGGAAGTTGTACAGTGGTGTTCTCCAGGGGTTGGTACTTGGGCCACTGCTTTTCTTAATCTATATTAATGACCTGGATGGTTATACAGGCACTATTTCAGAATTTAGAGAAGAGAAGGTTGAGAGGAAATTTGATAGAGGTGTTCAAAATCATGAGTTTGTACTGAATAGATGGGGTGAAACTTTCCCCGTTGGTCACAAACGAGAGGGCACAGATTTAAGGTGATTGGCAAAAGAATCACAGGCAACGGAGAAGAAACTTTTTTATGCTGCGAGTGGTTAGCATCTGGAATGTGCTGCCTGAGGTGGTGGAGGCAGATTCAATTGTGGGTTTCAAAAGGGGATTGGCAAGGAGAATTTGCAAACCTCTGGGGAAAGAGCAGGGGCATGGGATGAGCAGAGTTACTGTTGCAGAGAGCTGGCATGAACATGACAGGCTAAATCGCCTCCTTTATGTGCTGTTACCATTCTATGATTCTCAATACTATAAATCACGTCTAATAAGTCAACCTTTGAAGCCTCCAAATATCATTCCAAAAATGGGCATTGACTTCTATGCCGAGTATAAAATGTGATCCGCTGGTGTGGGTGGTCGCCATTTTGAAATGTGAAAAAAAATCGATGTGGCTCAGTTTATTGAATAAATTAATTCTACAGCAATACCTTTAACTGCAGTCAAAGCATTTTTGCCGCTGTCTGATGAGGAGTTGCTGGAAACCGGTAATTTTGGCATCAAGGTCTTTTGGTAGTCTCTGAGCAATCTTGGTCTTCTGCTGCAATTCTAGGCATTTTCGTTCCGTAAAGCAAGTACACCAACCAGCTGTTGCTCTGAAATTTTTGCTGAACTCGGTTTGATTTGGTCCACTTAAGTGCATATATACGCATTGCATTTTTGGTGCCAGTAATCATTTTGACAATTTCCGAGGGCCCGTTCTGATAAGGCTGCGTTTGCTGACAACGCATCTGCTAGGTGGTGCAGTACTGCCACATGTGCAAATGCTGCCTCATCATCAGAAACGTCACTGCAGCGTCTCAGCCAGCTGCCAGTAATAAAAATGGCACTGCTCAATTTGACACAAAACAAATTGAACCCAGACCACCTCACACTTCAATGGCCGCGATTGCTGCCTCCACACTGCCCCTCCCCTCAACAGTACCCCAATCCCCCTCGTGATCGCTGCTTCTCTTCCCTGTTCCCTTCTGCAATCGCTGCCTGAATCGCCGCATTCAGTTTCCTGCTTCCTCCTGTGATCGCTGTTTCTCTTCCCTGCTGCCTCCCGCACTTGCCTTCTCGCCTCTCCCAACTGCTTGCCGCTCCATCCAACGACTTGCTCCCGGCCTTGCTGCCTGGAAAAGCCACGACAGGGAGGTAGGGGAGCTGGTGGGTGCCGGAGAGAACGGTGGGAGGGAGCAGGGGTACCTTTGGTGGAGGCAGTGATCGAGGCTACTGAGGGCTGAAGCAGCACTTTGATGTCATTATGTGGTGACGCTGATGCACGTGTGCACGGACCCATACAGGCAAGCAGGCAAATGGTCGGACACACTGATAACATCGGCGATCACTCTGTCAGGCAACACTCCGTTCCGATTAATGGTTCTCAAGATCAGCTCTGTGTTTGTTCCCTGTTCTCATGGTGCATTTGGTCTCTGGCGTTGTCTTCAGAACAGATTCTTTCTTTGTCCGTTCTTGCACCAGTTTTTCGCTAACACTGAAATTTCCTTGCTGCAGCACAGTTATTTGACGAGTTAGCAAACATTGCGACTTTTAGTTTGAAACCGGCTTCATACTTTATTTGTTTTGCTGGAGGACCCACTTCTCTTCGTCATTCACCAGGCGGGGTCTGCTCTGTGTGGACGTGCCTTAAACTCCATGCATCTTTGTAACACAGCCCGTATCACCAGCTTGATCCTTTGCGCCTAGTTATAAGGTAAGTAAAACATGTATTTGTGGGGCAAAAAATTGCGGCTGACTACTAATGTGTATATAGCATGTGGCTGAAAAGGGGGAGGTCAACTTATATGTCAAGTACATGTGAAAACATGATTTTTGGGGACATCTTATCCGCCAGGTCAACTTATACACTGCAATCTATGGTATTTTGAAAATATGTTTCACAAATCAGTTTAAAAAAAAAACTACAGTTTGTATTTAATGTGGTAAAACATCCCAAGATGTTTTACAGAAGTGTAATATGGTCAAAAAAATACTGATTTTATTATGAGTAAATTTGAAAAGCTGGCTTGATCAAGTCTTCCCCATCTCGACAGTGTAGCCACAGAAAATCAACTCCCTTGTTCAATCTCCTGGAAGAGGTAAATAAAAAAGATACTGCTATGACCAGGTGAGAAATGTGTCTAGGGGTCTTTTGCCGTCTTTACCTGGTCTTATTGTAACAGGGTTTAATTTTAAACAGTGTTTTGAGCTCCCCTTTTTGTGAATTCTTATTCAGTTTCCAATTATAAGGCAAAGAACTGAGCACAAACAGGCTTTCTTTGGTTTAAAGCAGAAAGATGAAATTTATTAAACCTTCAACTTAAACTCTAATACGGTTAACGCCTACGGATATGCGACGCACCCACGCTAGCATGCACACGCAATACACACATACAAATAGGGACAGAAAAGAGCAGAAGAAAAGATAAGTACAACAATTTGAGGCAATATCTTGCTGTTTCTCAAGCTTGCTGTAGTCCTTGATTGAAGATATGGTCTTGCGTTTCTTTGGGGCCCAGTATTCTTCTTAAACCTTGTTCACGTAGGAGATTTTTTTCTGAGTTTACGTGTCTTTAATGGTTTCAGTTCCCTGTGAGATGAGCAGGCAGGAGAGGAGAGGTCTTCTCAAACCAGGAGCTTTCTGAGTTTGATTCCTTTGTTGGAAGTTCAAATCTCAACAGCCAGGTCGTCATGTGACTAAAACCAGTCTGACCACTTCTGTGTGTTGGGGAAGCAACAACTGGGTCCCTTTTGTTCCAACACTGCTAGTACTATGCAAATGTCCTTCCAGTCAGGGTCTTTCAATTTTAAGTTTTAATGTTAATGTGGCAAAATAATGTGTGCCTCAGTTTTGGCAGGTTGGGGGGGTTGCCTGACAATACTGAAGCTAATTTCGGAGAAAAAAATCTAGGAATTCCCACCAACAGTCTGTGTTTGTCTATAACTCCTCATAATCACATTTAACTAGCTCCTTGCCCTCTATAACTGGACATGTCCTCTTTAGAGTGAAGAAGTGTAGATGATTGACACCCATGGGATATTTTGGTGGTATGTTCCAAGTGACTGTTAAGAATATTTCCTGGCATTCTAACCCAGTATTGTTCAGTAGAAGTTGCCAATTATCCATTGTTGTGGTTACAGCAACACCATTTAACCACATGTATGAACTCAAGTGGAAAACATCCTGTATTTGTACTTGGGTATTTTTACTTCAGTAAACTCCATTCAGTAAATAAGGCGATAAGACACTCATCAATCAGAAAAAACACTCATGCTCTGCTTTTTGTCCTTCTGTTTTTCCAACAAATGCACAATGGTTGAAGTACATCTGCCATGCTGTGTGAATGAATATTGAGGTCAAATGATGTTGTCTATTCCAGTTTTTATTTATCAATCAGAAATGCAATTAGTCACTTCTGGATTTTCAATTAGCTACATGTAGCTCGTGGCTAGTACTATTATAGAATAGCACAGAAGGAAGCCATTCAACCCATTGAGTTTGCTCTGACTTTTTCAAAGAGCAATCCAGTTTGTCCCACTCCTCTGCTTTCTCTCCATATCCCTACTACTTTTTATCTCCAAGTATTTATCCACTTCCCTTTGGAAGTTACTATTGAATCTATTTCCAGCACCATATCTTAATCTGCTATCTTAATCCTAACGGGCGCTTTTTTTAAAAACAAAGGTTTTTCTCGCGTCTTCTGGTTCTTTTGCTAGTCGCCTTAAATCTATGCTCTCTGTTTATTGACACTTCAGCCATTGGAAACAATTTATTTATTTCTGTCTAAACTGCTCGTGATTTTGAACACCTCTATCAAATCTCCTCTTGGCCTTCTCTGCTGTAAGAACAACAGCCCCAGCTTTTCCAATCTATCCACATAACTGTAGCCCATCACTTTGGAACCATTCTAGTAAACCATTTTTTGTGTACAGGACATAATTGGGGAGCTTTCCATTTTGCTGGGTAGATGCCAGTATTGTAGCTCTAATGGAACAGCTTGGCTAGGGGTGTGGTAAGTTATGGAGCACAGGTCTTCAGTAATATTGCCAGAATGTTGTCAGGGACCATAGCCTTTGCAGTATCCAGTGCCTTCAGTCGTTCCTTGATATCAAGCGGAGTGAATAGAATTGGCTGAAGACTGGCAGCTGTGGTGCTGGGGACTTCAGGAGGAGGCCGAGATGGGTTATCCACTCAGCACTTCTAGCTGAAGATTGTTGCGAATGCTTCAGCCTTATCTTTTGCACTGTGCTGGGCTTCCCCATCATTGAGGATGGGATATTTGTGGAGCCACCTCCTCCAGTTAGTTGTTTAATTGTCCACCATTCATGACTGGATGTGGCAGGGCTGCAGAGCTTTGATCTGATCTGTTGGTGATGGGATCGCTTAGCTCTGTCTATCGAATGCTGCTTATGCTGTTTGGCGCGTAAGTAGTCCTGTGTTGTGGCATTACCAGGTTGACACCTCATTTTGAGGTATGCCTAATACTGCTCCGGCATGCTTTCCTGCACTCTTCATTGAACCAGGGTTGGTTCCCCGGCTTCATGGTAATGGTAGAGTGTGGCATATGCTGGGCCATGGGGTTACAGATTGTGGTTGAGTACAATTCTGCTGCTGCTGATGGCCCACAGCGCCTTCGTGAGTGCCCAGTTTTGCATTGCTAGATCTATTCGAAATCTATCCCATTTAGCACGGTAGTAGTACCAAACAACAAGATGGAAGGTATCCTCAATGTGAAGACTTTGTCTCAACAAGGATGTGCAGTGGTCACTCCGACCAATACAGTCATCTGCGGCAGGCATGTTGGTGACAACAAGGTCAAGTATATTTTTCCCTCCTGTTGGCTCCTTCACCACCTGACATAGATCCAGTCAGCAGCCATGTTTTTTAGGGTTCAGTCAGTAGTGGTGCTACCAAGCCACCCAGAGTACATTCTGCGCCCATGCCACCCTGAGTGCTTCCTCCAACCGCTGTTGAACATGGAGGAGTACTGATTCATCAGCTGAGGGGGGTGGTAGTTGGTAATCAGCAAGAGGTTTCCCTGCCCATGTTTGACCTGATGCCATGAGACTTCATGGGATCTGGAGTCGATGTTGAGGACTCCCAGGGCAACACCCTCCTGACTATATACCACTGTGCTGCCATCTCTGCTGGGTCTGTCTTGCTCGTGGGACAGGACATACCCAGGGATGGTGATGGCGTTGTCTGGGACATTGTCTGTAAGGTATGATGCCATGTGTGTTACGATGTCAGGCTATTGCTTGACTAGTCTGTGGGACAGCTCTCCAACTTTGGCACAAGCCCCCAGACGTTCGTAAGGAGGACTTTGCAGGGTCGACAGGGCTGGGTTTGACGTTCGTTCTAGTGCCTAGGTCGATGCCAGGTGGTCCGGTTTCATTCCTTATTGACTTTGTAGCAGTGGTTTGCTTGGCCATTTCAGAGGGCATTTTAAGAGTCAACCACATTACTGTGGGTCTGGAGTCACATGTAGGCCAGATCGGGTAATGACAGCAGATTTCCTTCCCTAAAGGGTATTAGTGAACCAGATGGGTTTTTACAATAATCGACAATGGTTTTATGGTCTTCATTAGACTAGCTTTTAATTCCAGATTTATTAATTGAATTCAGATTTCACCACCTGCAGTGGTGGAATTTGAACCCATGACCCCAGAGCAATGCCCTGGGTCTCTGGGTTACTAGTCCAGTGACAATACCACTACACCACTGCCTCCCTTGAGAAGGTGATTGAGCCGCTGCCTTGAACTGCTGCAGTCGCTGTGATGTAGGTACATCCACAGAGCAGTTGGGTTGGGACTGTGACTGATCTATACCTTAGTTTCCCTTGTCTGCCTTTGATCACATTGCTTGATACCAAATCATAACCTAAAATGAACAGCAGTGAACCCCACTTGTGACAAGATTTCATTCACATCCGCTTTCATTAAATGTAGCAATCTGCATCTGAACTATCTTGTATCATATTTGTCCTATAACACCAGTCAAAAGATTTTTTTCTATAGAATCTTGCAGTACCGGAAGCGGACATTCAGCCCATCATGTTGCGCTAGCTGTTTGAAGGAGCGAAGCTACTTCCCCATAGCTCTGCAAGTTTTTTTTCTTTTTCAAGTATATATCCAAATCACTTTTGAAACTTAACCTTCCATTTTCATGACCTTCAGGTAGTGCCAAATCATCTCTCCCCACTTAGTTATTTTGCCAGTTATCTTAAATCTGTGTCCTCTGGTTACTGACCTTCCTGTCAGTGGTAATAGTTCCTCCAAGTCAAAACCCTTCCTAATTTTAAACACCACTTTTTTAAAATCTCCCCTTAACCTTCTTTGCTCTGAGAATGATCCACTTTTTCCAGTCTCTCCACATAACTGAAGACTCTCATTCCTGGTGCCATTCTCGTAAATCTCTTCCACACCCTCTCCAAGGCTTTGACATCCTTTCTAAAGCATGGTGCCCAGAATTTGACGCTATACTCAAGCTGAGGCCTAACCAGTGATTTATAAAGGTCCAGCATAACTTTCTTGCCTTGGTACTCTGTGCCTCGATTAATGAAGCCTAGGATCCCTTATGCTTTTTTTTATGCAGCCTTTCTGAACGGTCGAAGATTTGTGAATGTGAACTCCAGGTCTCTATGTTCCTGCACCCTTTTTAACATTGTATGATTTAGTTTATATTACCTCTCTCCAACCTTCCAAAATGCATCACTTCACAATTAATGGCATTAAATCCCATCTGTCATGTGTCTGCTCGTTTCATCAGTCTATGACCTACTAAACTTGCCTGTCCTCTTCGCTATTTGCTACACTTCCACGTTTTGTGTAATTTACGGACTTTGAAATTATACCTCCTACACCCAAGTCCAGGTGATTAATATATCAAAAAGAGCTGTTTTAATACAATCCCTGGGCGTTTCACCATTATATACTTCCCTCCAGTACGATATACAGTCGTTCACCACTATTCTGCTTTCTGTCACTTAGTCATCCTTCCACGGCACCATTAATCCCCTGGGTTTTGATTTTGCTAAGAGCTTTACTATCCACTTTATCAAAAGCCTTTTGATGTGTATAGGGACTTTCAATTGCACATCAATGCTCTGTTGTTTCAGCGAAGAATAATCAACATTTTGTGCGATCAAATTAAGGTATATAACATTGAGGATCATTATCCAGCATACTTGCTCAAGAATTCATCAGGATCGTGAGGCAGAATCCCGAAAAAGCTTTGTGAATGATTGGCAAGACGACCATACAGCTTATCACAATAAAACAGGACAGCTAAACTGGAAGAATTCATAGATGTCAAAGTCAGTTTGGTTTTTTAACTTGGTTTTGAGGTTTGTATTCCAATATCAATCCTTTTGCTGAAAAATCAATTGCATGTGATGTAAACTAATGGTGAGGTGGATGGATAGGATTCTTTTGCAGCTCCCTCAGTGGCTCTGCTGCAGATAAGGAAGATCCCAAGTTCAATTTTCTAGTTTGTGCTGAGTTAGTTAATTTCTGTACGAACAGTTGCAATTAGCTTCTTCACTCCTGTGTAATAGATGGAAAAATGAGCCATGGTCCTCTCACTCCTATTCCATATCCAGCAATCATGCTGCTAATGCTTGAGGGATATTGGGTGTGGACTTGGGTGTGATGTCTTTAGCACTCAAATAGCCTGCTGACATTGACTGTCGAGGTTCATGTGCAATGCCATTTTGGGAGTTTATGCTTTTGGAAAGTAAACTCATTGGAAACACAGTTTTTTCTGAGCACATATAATGTGTGTATTTTTTTTACTTGTATGCGTACACCAGCTTCAAGCACATGTACACCGTACAAGAGTGCATGCTGCTGAGTGGGAGAAGTACCTGTGCATCAAAGGTGTAATTGAAGGAATAAAAGCAAAATACTGCGGATGCTGGAAATCTGAAACAAAACAAAAAGTGCTGGAAATATTCAGCAGGTCTGGCAGCATCTGTGGAGAGAGAAGCCGAGTTAACGTTTCAGGTCAGTGACCCTTCATCACAACTGGCAAAGGTTAGAAAGGAATTGGGTTTTAAGCAAGTGAAGGGGAGGGGAGTGGGGAAGAGAACAAAGGGGAAGGTGTTTGATCGGGTAGAGGGATATTAAATAACACAGCAATCCTCGGACAAAGGCAAAGCATATGTTAATGCTAGTCGTGAAAGACAAAGCATTAGTCCAGAGAAAGTGTTAATAGTGGAATAATAAGCAGCTCTGCCTGCATGAAAAGCAGGCACGGTTAAAAAATAAAATATTTAAAAAAGGCCAGTCACTCTCTGAAGTTATTGAACTCAATGTTCAGTCTGCAAGGCTGTAGAGTGCCTAATTGAAAGATCAGGTGCTGCTCCTCGAGCTTGCGTTGATGTTCACTGGAGCAGGCCAAAGACAGATATGTTGGCATGAGAACAGGGAGGATTGTTGAAATGGCAAGCAACCGGAAGCTCGGGGTCATGCTTTCGGACTGAGCGGAGGTGTTTAGCAAAGCGGTCACCCAATCTGCGTTTGGTCTCCCCAATGTAGAGGGGACCGCATTGTGAGCAGCGCATACAGTATACTAAATTGAAAGAAATACGAGTAAATCGCTGCTTCACCTGAAAGGAGTGTTTGGGGCCTTAAATAGTGAGGAGAGAGGAGGTAAAAGGGCAGGTATTACATCTCCTGCGATTGCATGGGAAGGAGATGTGTAATTGAAGGTCCATGACCAGTGCCACAAGGTAAATGGGGTGTTAGGATGTATTGCAAGAACATTAAATAGAAAACAAGAAATACTAGTGTTCCTCTAAATAAAACTTTTGTCAGGCCACATTGAGGACATTGTCTAGTTTTGATCTCTTGCATTCTGGGGGTTGAGGAAGTCACTAGATGGTAGGCAGAATTATCACTGCTGTACCAGTTATGTCCCTGAACTAGTAATGCAGATACCTGGACTAATAACCCAGAACACATGAGTTCGGATCATGTTGAAATAGCTTGAGCAGGATATGAATTTTGAATCTGGAAATAAAACTAGTATCATGAAAAATATGGCTGACTCTTTTTTGTACACAGTTAACCTCCCTGAGGGAGGGAATCATGGCATCCAGACCCAGTCTGGCCTATGTGATTCTAGTTCCATACCAATGTGGTTGACTCTTAACCGCCTTCTGTAGTGACCTAGAAATCCACTCAGTTGTATCGAATAGGGTAATAATGTCAGTGATGTCCAATTCTGACAATGAATTATTCAAAGAAAGAAATTGGCATAAGGTTCTTTCTCTAGGAGATTTCTCTCCAGGAGATTGCGCTTGTGTTGGCGGGGGGGGGGTGGGGTGGCTGTCATGGTATGTGTTGGGATGAAGGGATAATGTGCAGAAGTTTCATCATGCCAGGATGGGAGAGGTTTGATGGATTATCTGGTCTTTATCTCTTTTTTTTTTTGTATGTTTGTAACTTTTAAGAAAACACAGTGCAGTTTTATCATTACTTTTCCTTTTTCCCTTTGCCCTGAATTCCTGCTGAACTGCTGAGATAATTGTGTAGTTTACATAAAGGCTGTTTGTTAACGCAACCACTAGGTGGTGCAGTACTTGCACATGTGCAAATGCAGGCTCGTCAGCTGAAACATCAGTGTCTGAGACATTCAGGTAGCTGCCAGGATTAAAGATGGCGCTGCTCAATTCATCACAGGAAATGCTTATGGCTAGATTGTTCCAGCAAGCTAACCTTGCATTTAAGTTGGATGGAAGCCCAATAATATGCTATGTAGTTATAGGATACCACCCTCAAATGGCTCGGAATGCATACTGTCCATCCAGCTGTTCACCGCCTCTGGTCTAGTCCACCTACTCAGCATCTATGCTCCAACACTCTACTCTCCACCTGAAGTTAAAGACCAGTTCTATGAGGAACTCCATGATTTCATTAGTAGCATCCCCAACACCGAACATCTATTCCTGCTGGGGGACTTTAATGTCAGGGTTGGGGCTGACCATGACTCATGGCCTTCCTGCCTTGGGTGCTTTGGCATTGGAAAGATGAATGAGAATGGACAGAGACTGCTTGAGTTGTGTACCTATCATAACAAACTCATTCTTTCACACTAAACCCTGTCACCAGGTTTCTTGGAGGCACCCAAGATCACGTCGTTGGCACCAGCTGGACCTCATTGTTACAAGGCGAGCCTCTTTAAATAGTGTTCAAATCACACGCAGCTTCCACAGTGTGGACTGCGACACCAACCACTCCCTAGTGTGCAGCAAGGTTAGCCTCAAATCAAAGAAGCTGCATCACTCCAAGCAGAAGGGCCGCCTGCGCATCAACACGAGCAGAATTTCTCATCCACAGCTGTTGAGCAAGTTTCTAAATTCACTTGAAAAAGCCCTCCAAAACACTCCCACAGGGGATGCAGGGACAAAGTGGGCCCACATCAGAGACGCCATCTATGACTCAGCAATGACCACCTATGGCAATTGTGTGAAGCGGAATGCAGACTGGTTTCAATCTCACATTGAAGAGCTGGAACCTGTCATAGCCGCGAAGCGCATTGCACTGCTGAACTACAAGAAAGCCCCCAGCGAGTTAACATCTGTAGCACTTAAAGCTGCCAGAAGCGCTGCACAAAGAACAGCCAGGCGCTGCGCAAACGACTACTGGCAACACCTATGCAGTTATATCCAGCTGGCCTCTGACACAGGAAATATCAGAGGGATGTCTGATGGCATTAAGAGAGCTTTTGGGCCAACCGTCAAGAAGATTGCCCTCCTCAAATCTAAATCAGGGAACACAATCACTGACCAACGCAAACAAATGGACTGTTGGGTGTAATGCTACCTAGAACTGTACTCCAGGGAAAATGTCACTGAGACCGCCCTCAATGCAACCCTGTCTCTGCCAGTCATGGATGAGCTGGACATACAGCCAACAAAATCGGAACTCAGTGAAGCCATTGATTCTCTAGCCAGCGGAAAAGCCCCTGGGAAGGACTGCATTACCCCTGAAATCAAGAGTGCCAAGCCTGCTATACTTTCAGCTCTGCACGAACTGCTTTGCTTGTGCTGGGATGAGGGCGAAGTACCACAGGACAAGCGCGATGCCAATATCATCACCCTCTATAAGAGCAAGGGTGACTCCTGCTCAGCAGAGTGGAGAAGGTCTTCGCTCATGTCGCTTTAAACAGGCTCCAGAAGCTGGCTGAAACGTGTCTATCCTGAGGCACAGTGTGGCTTTCGAGCAGAGAGATCCACCATTGACATGCTGTTCTCCCTTCGCCAGCTACAGGAAAAATGCCGTGAACAACAGATGCCCCTCTACGCTGCTTTCATTGATCTCACCAAAGCCTTTGACCTAGTCAGCAGATGTGGTCTCTTCAGACTACTAGAAAAGATTGGATGCCCACCAAAGCTACGAAGTATCATCATCTCATTCCATGACAATATGAAAAGCCCAATTCAGCATAGCGGCGCCTCATCAGACCCCTTTCCAATCCTGAGTGGCGTGAAACAGGGCTGTGTTCTCGCAACTACACTGTTTGGGATCTTCTCCCTACTGCTCTCACATGCATTCAAGTCCTCAGAAGAAGGAATTTTTCTCCACTCAAGATCAGGTGGCAGGTTGTTCAACCTTGCCCGTCTAAAAGCGAAGACCAAAGTACGGAAAGTCCTCATCAGGGAACTCCTCTTTGCTGATGCTACATTAACATCTCGTACTGAAGAGTGTCTGCAGAGACTCAGCGACAGGTTTGTGGCTGCCTGCAATGAATTTGGCCTAACCATCAGCCTCAAAAAAACGAACATGGGACAGGACGTCAGAAATGCCCCATCTATCAATATCGGCGATCACACTCGAAGTGGTTCAAGAGTTCACCTACCTAGGCTCAACTATCACCAGTAACCTGTCTCTCGATGCAGAATTAAACAAGCGTATGGGAAAGGCTTCTTCTATGTCCAGACTGGTCAAGAGAGTGTGGGAAAATGGCGCTCTGACACAGAGCGCAAAAGTCCAAGTGTATCAAGCCTATGTCCTCAGTACCTTGCTCTACGGCAGTGAGGCCTGGACAATGTACGTCAGCCAAGAGCGACGTCTCAATTCATTCCATCTTCGTTGCCTCCGGCGAATCCTTGGCATCAGGTGGCAGGACCGTATCTCCAAATCAGAAGTCCTCTAGGAAGCCAACATCCCCAGCATATACACCCTACTAAGCCAGCGGCGCTTGAGATGGCTTGGCCATGTGAGCCACATGGAAGATGGCAGGATCCCAAGGATGCATTGTACAGAGAGTTCGTCACTGGTACCAGACCCGCCGGCTGTCCATGGCTCCGTTTTAAAGACTTCTGCAAACGCGACATGAGGTCCTGTGACATTGATCATAAGTCGTGGGAGTCAGTTGCCAGCGATCGCCAGAGCTGGCGGGCGACCATAAAGGTGGGGCTAAAGCGAGGCAAGTCGAAGAGACGTAGCTGTCGGCAGGAAAAAAGACAAGCGCAAGGAGAGAGCCAACTGTGTAACAGCCCCGACAACCAATTTTATCTGCAGCACCTGTGGAAGAGTCTGTCACTCTAGAATTGGCCTTTATAGCCATTCTAGGCGCTGCTCCACAAACCACTGACCACCTCCAGGCGCTTACCCATTGTCTCTCGAGACAAGGAGGTCAAAGAAGAAGTTATAGGATACTAACTGTAATCCTCAGATCTATTTAATATTCCAGTAATCCAGTAAATACAAAAGGCATTTAATGATTAAATTTGTATTGGAAGATGGTGAATTGTCACCCCAATCGAAAATCGGGCAGAGTATAAAATGTGCTGTCAATTCATTATTGTGATTCGTTTATATGACTGACCAGGACTGATTTCACCCGAACGCAGCAACTAGTTCCCGCCCTACTGGCCGCTCTCCCACTTCGGCTACTTGCTTTTTCCCCGCTGGCTGCTTCTCCCACCTCACCTCAGCCGTACACTCCAGACCTCGCTGCTCCTCCCCACTCCCCTGGCCGATTGCTCCCCATTCGCGCCACCCCGTTCTCTGGTCGGTCAGTCACTCCCCAACCCCCGCCCCCTCTCTTTTTTTTTTTCCCCCCCCCCCCCCCCACCTCCAGCTGCGCCACTTCCCTCCTCTTGGTCACTCGCTGCCACGTTTGATCAGTCTCCATGCACCGCCCAAATAAGGAAGGCGAGCTACAAGGAGTGACGTAGGAGCGAGTGGCTGAGAAGAGGAAAGCAGCGCGGCCTAGAGCTAGAAGTGGGGGGGGGGGTGGTGAGAGACAGGAGAGCGGGATGGCGCGAAGCAGGAAACAATCGGCCAGGGGTGAGGGGGCAGGAGTAGCGAGGTCTGGAGCGAGCGCCTGAGGGGAGGAAGCGTCGAGGCCTGGAGCGTGTCGCCAAGGGGGAGGGGGGTGGGGGGAGGAAGAGCTCCGGCCTCAGTCTCCCATTCAACCACTTCCTCCAGCTGAGTGGGGGTCTGGATACCCGATGATGCTTTAGCACACATGCGCCACTTAGTCTTGGCAAGATGTAGCTGCGCATGTGCACAAAATGGCGCACTCTGATGTCAGCGGCCCACTGCGTTGTCAGGAATCACTTCTGTTACGTAAAATGGTGCCAGTGACCAACTTGCAGTCGCCACAAGATGTAGAAACTTTTTTCGTTTTGATTTGCTGCTTGCGTTGTCAGTAAACTATACAGTGAAGCTTTTGTTGGAAACTGAGAGCCTATTAGAATGTAGGAAATCACTGTGTTGTAAAAGCAATGGGCAGACAGTGCAAACCTACTGAAATTATCCTTGCTTAAAGAAACATTCAGGTTTATAAATTCTGCATAAAGTATTTTTACTGTAGTGACAATACTTCAAAAGTACTTCATTAGCTGTAGCGTGCTTTGGGACATCCTGAAGCCATGAAAGACACTTCTATAAATACAATCCTTTTTCTTTTAGCGCTTTCGTTCTCTTCCTTTTTAAAGAGTAGCTTGAATTCAAGGCTGTGGGAGCGCAACCAGGCTCAGGAGAGTTATAGAAAAGTTGATGCTTCCTGTACTTATGTTCTTATGCATATGCGGTTGTGCACGTTTCAGCGTGACCTGCTTTTCCTGACTGAACTGTGAAATCTACTTATTAGTATTGGCTTTTCACTGACTTTATACTAGGCTAATATAGTATGTCTAGCAACATGTTGTATACTATAATGGCTTTCTAATAAATTGGTATAGGCCACTTCATGTGGGTTCCCAAGTGAAATAGTGCATTAGTATTGAATGCATTCAGCTCGTTGAAGTGGTGCCTTTAATTTTCAGGGATGATGTACAACTACAAATAGTATCTAGGCTACAAATAACTTTCTACAAACTTCTCTCTGGCTGTCAGCATGGTATCTGCGAGTAGAATCTGGGTATTTACAAATCATCATTGTGATTGTGATTTTTATTAGCACTAGCCAAAAAAAATCTTTGAGGCCATGTGAGTGAATCTGTAAATGTAGAAAAGGGTTTCTCTGTTTGAGGGTGTAAGTCAATAGAGAAATGGTGGGGATTGCTGTGAGTTTCAGTACTATATTTCAACTATTTTGTTTGAATTTAGAGTCGTAGAGTCAAAGTACTTTCAAAGTCAGTTTTCCAGTTTTTTTTAAAATGCAGGTATCTTCAAATTTTAAACTGAAGTTTGCTGCAGGCTAACGTGCTTGGCCCAACTCATTTGTATTGCGGACCACTTCCTTAGTGCACACAAGGAAAGATGTCAGTTGCAATATAATGCCCATGGTGATAAAAGATTGCACTATTTATTCGTTTTGCATGTTGCCCAACTGCATGTTCGTAACGAGCAATTTTACATACTTTGTCGCTGGCAATACTCCTATGTAAAAGGAAACTAATGTTGGCTGTCTCAATTAAATATTTACTTTCTCCTTAGTTGCTCTTATTCATTTTCTATTAGTTCTGCTTTAATCCCAAGGGCATACAGGCAAGTGGAAGAAGTGAAGTAGTTCACCTTTATAGTTGGTTACATTGCTGTTCAGAAGAATTGGTTAATTTTTTTTGTTGTCTCATAAACTAATATTTTTAATAATTGACATGCTTAGGGCAAGTTAATTTATTCTTTTTACTCTGCGCTTTGTGTTTACTGCTTTGCATCTAGGCTATTTGTTTAAATAAACATTCTTGCTATTTTTGCTTCACCATCGCCACCCCAATCACCCCACCCGTCTGCTCCACTCTTTGGTACTTTTGTATGTTATGTATTTTGAGACAGAGTGTAACCAGAATGTGTTTATCTTACAAGTAACTTCCAAGAATGATGGTGAATTCAATACAACTTTTTTTTTCTTCATTTGTTTACTTTTTCTTGCCTTGCTCTGAAGGCAGTGACTTGTGCGGAGGCTGGATTCTATGCATGTCAGCAGGCCTCAAGTGTTTTGAGTGGTACCAATACAACCATACCAGATACCTCCTCATCAGGTATTACAATGAATGATTGATTGTTTTCATTGATTTTGAATTTGATTCATAAACCCATCTGGTTCACTAATGTACTTTGGGGGTTGGGGGGGGGGGAAAATCTGCCATCCTTGTCTGTGACTCCAGACCCATAGCAATATGGTTGACCCTTAACTGCCTTCTGAAATGGCTTAGCAAGCGACTCATTTGCATCAAACTGCTACAGAAAAGTTGACCAAGAATAAATCCGGCTAGACCACCCAGCGTCGAAGCATAGGAAGCAACAAAGGCACACTCTGCCTAGTCAACCCTGCAAAGTCCTCCTAATTAACATCTGGAGACTTGTGCCAAAATTAGGAAAGCTGCCCCACAGACTAGTTGGGCAATAGCCAGACATAGTCAATGTCCCAGACTCCTCCATCACCATCCCTGGGTAAGTCCTGTCCCACCGGAAGTGGCGGCACAGTGTTATACAGTCGGGAGGGAGTGGCCCTGGGCATCCTCAGCAATGAGTCCAGACCCCGTGAAGTCTCATGAAATAAGGTCAAACATGGGCAAGGAAACCTCCTGCCAATTTACTACCTGCTGACCTACATTAGCTGATGCATCAGTGCTCCTTCATGTTGAACGCCTCTTGAAAGAAGCACTGAGAGTAGCAAGGGCACAGAATGTACTCTGGCTTGGGGACTTCAGTGCCCATCACCAAGAGTGACTTGGTAGCACCACTATTGACTGAGCTGGCTGAGTCCCAAAGGACATATCTGCCAGACTGGGCTTGTGGTAGGTGGTGAGAGAACCAACAAGAAGGAAAAATTTACCTGACCTCTCACTCACCAATCTACCTGCCATAGATGTATCTGTCCATGACAATATTAGGAGTGACCACTGCACAGTTCTTGTGACGCAGTCCCATCTTCACAGTGAGGGCACCTGTCATCGTGTTATATGCTATTGCTGTTATGCTAAATAGGATAGACTCCGAACTGATCTAACAGCTTAGACCATAGCATCTCAAGGATGACAAGTTATATCAGCAGCAGCAGAATTGTATTCAATCACAATCTGTAACCTCATGGCCCAGTACATCCCTCACTCTACCATTACCATCAAGTTAAGGGACTAGCCCTGGTTCAGTGAGGAATGTAGGAGAGTATTGCAGGAGTAGCACCAAGCATACCTAAAATGAGGTGCCAACCTGCTGAAGTTAAACACAGGACTACATACAGTGGAAGCAGCGTGCCATAGACAGAGCTAAGCAATCCCACAATCAACGGATCTGATCAAAGCTCTGCAGTCTTGCCACATCAGTTGATAGACAACTAAACAGCTAACTGGAGGAGGTGGCTCCAAAAAAACCCTATCCTCAATGATGGGGGAAGCCCAGAATGTCAGTACAAGAGACAACTCTGAAGCATTTGCGACCATCTTCAGCCAGAAGTGCCAAGTGGATGGATCCATATCAGCCTTCTCTTGAGGTCCTCGCCATCCAAGATGCCAGTCTTCAGACAATTCAATTCACTTCACGTGATCTAATTGAGGGATATAAGACGATTAAGGGGATTGACAAAGTAGACGTAGAGAGGATGTTGCCTCTGGTGGGGCAATCTAGAACAAGAGGTCATAGTTTTCGGGTAAGGGGTAGCAGATTTAAAACAGATGAGGAGAGCACAGTGGTGCAGTGGTTAGCACTGCAGCCTCACAGCTCCAGGGACCCGGGTTCGATTCTGGGTACTACCTGTGCAGAGTTTGCAAGTTCTCCCTGTGACTGCATGGGTTTTCGCCGGGTGCTCCGGTTTCCTCCCACAGCCAAAGACTTGCAAGTTGATAGGTAAATTGGCCATTGTAAATTGCCCCTAATATAGGTAGGTGGTAGGGAATATGGGATTACTGCAGGGTTAGTTTAAATGGGTGGTTGTTGGTCGGCACAGATTCGGTGGGCCAAAGGGCCTGTTTCAGTGCTGTATCTCTAAATAAATAAAAATAAATTACTTCTCTTAAAGGGGCATGAGTCTGTGGAATTCATTTTCCCCAGAGTGTGGTGGATGTTGGGACATTGAGTAAATTTAAGGAGGAGATAGACATATTTTTAATTAGTAATTGGTTGAAGGGTTATGGAGAACGGGCAGGAGAGTGGAGTTGAGGCAGAGATGAGATCAACCATGATCGTATTGAATGGTGGAGCAGGCTCGTGGGGCTGAATTGCCTACTCCTGCTCCTAGTTCTTATGTCCTTTATGTCAATAAACAACTGAAGGCACTGGATGCAGCAAAGGTTATCGGCCCTGTTGTAGTACTGAAGACTTGTGCTCCAAAACCAACTGTGCCCTTAGCCAAGCTGTTCCACCACAGCTACAACACTGGCATCTACCCGACAATGTGGAAAATTGCCCAGGTATGTTGTTTCCACAAAAAGCAGGACAAATCCAATCCGACCAATTAACACCCCATCAATCTACTCTCAATCGTCAGCAAAGTGATGGGAGGCGTCCTGGACAGTGCTTATTGGGCAGCAATAACCTGCTCACTGATCAGTTTGGGTTCTGCCAGGGCCGCTCGGCTGAAGACCTCCATTACAGCCTTGGTCAAAACATGGACAGAAGAGCTGAATTCCAGAGGTGAGGTCAGAGTGGTTGCCCTTGATATCAGGACAGCGTTTGACCGAGTGAGGCATCAAGGAGGCCTAGCAAAATTTGAAGTCAGTAGGAAACGGGGAAAACATTTTACTGGTTGAAGTCATTCGTAGCAGAAAGGAAGATGTTTGTGGTTGTTGGAGGCCAAACATCTCAGCCCAGGACATCGCTGCAGGTGTTCCTCCAGGGTAGTTGTCCAAGGCACAACCATCTTCAGCTGCTTCATCAATGACTTTCCCTCCATCATCAGGTCAGAACTGGGGATGTTTGAATATTTTCAGTACCAGTTGCGATTCCTCAGATACTGAAGCAGTCTGTGCCTGTAGGCAGCAATACCTGGGCAGTATTCAGCCTTGGGTTGATGTGTGATGTGAATGTCACTTGCCACTTAAGTGCTGGGCAAAGACCATCACCAACAATAGAGAATCTAACCACCTCTCCATGACCTTCAATGGCATTACCATCACTTAATCCCACACCATCAACATCCTGGGGACAGGTTACTATTGACCAGAAACTGAACTGGAGCAGCCATATAAATACTGTGGCTACAAGAGTAGGCTGGAGGCTGGGAATTCTGCGGTGAGTAACTCACTTCCTGACTCCCCAAAGCCTGTCCACCATCAACAAGACATAGTTGAGTGTGATGGAATATTCTCCACTTGCCTAAATGAGCGTCGCTCCAACAACACTCAAAAACCTCGACATCCAGGCCAAAGCAGCCTGCTTGATTAGCACCCTATTTACCACCTTCAAAATTCACTCCACCACCGCATAGTGGCAGCAGTGTTTACCATTTACAAGATGCACTGCAGCAACTTGCCGAGGCTCCTTCAACAGCGTCTTCCAAACCCACGACCTCTACCACCTAGAAGGACATGCAGCATGTGCATCTGCAGGTTCCCCTCCAAGACGCTCAGCATCCTGACTTGGAACTATATTGCCATTCCTTCACCGTCATTGGGTCATAATCCTGGACCTTCCTCCCTAACGGGAAGTACCTACCCCACATGAATTGCAGCAGTTCATGAATGCGGCTCACCACCACTTTTTCGAGGGTGGTTAGAGATGGGCAATAAATGCTGGCCTTACCAATGACGCTCACTTCCCAAGAATGATTTTTTTTTAAAGCTGGTGTTACAGAATAGTAACTATGAGCCTGAAAGAGTGTAACTTTATTCCCTACTTAGCTTGGCACTGAGAAAATTGCAGTGGTTCTTCCTGCTTCCCTAGCTGAGATCAGCAATTTAAAACATGGGGATTTGAATCTGGGACCTTTTCTGTTCTGTATAGCTGAGTGCATGCCAAGTGATTTTTTTTTTTTACTGACAGCTGGAACTTTTGTGTCAGCTTGCCATTCTTGATGTTTCAGGGACATTCTTGGGTTTGTACCTTTTTTCCCTTTTTAAAAAAATGTTAAAAGGTCAGATTATCATTCATTCCATTTTGTCTGAGACTATAAATGTTGGAAAACTGAAGCATTTATTTTAGCGGAGGGAGATTTATTATGCAATTATTGAATCATTTTATTCACGCTGGGATGTTGATTCCCATGTACACATTACTGGTGCACAAAATGGATGCCTTTGAAGGCTTTCCTATTGAGACAAAAAAATTTAATAACATTTTTCATTTTAAAAAAAGACTTCATTTCCATTCAACTGCTTTTATTTGTGTTTATATTGCATTCTATAATTCTGCATGTGCCAATGTGGTGGGTTGCAGGTATAGATGTGGAGACTAGAGGAGACACTCCAAGTCACAGTTAATGCCTTCTCTGTGGTACCAGTAGAGGACTGGAAGATTTCCTGCTGTGGAGAGAGAGAGAAAATGTCACCTCAAGGTTTCAAAATGGACATTGTTAATTCCTTGTAAAGGAGGTTGGAAGACCATGTGGACCACTGTTTATTAACCAGCCCTGTTGTAGACCTTTTTACTAAGTCAGGAAATGCTGTTTAATAGTTACTTTGATAATGGCAGTGGTGGTAACCATCAGTCTAAGAGTGAAGAGTTATGCTGTTCTGAAGAAAATGTGTATTGGCTTTGTAACTTTTATCTATAAGCAGACCTCTTGCTGGGGATTGGCAAACTGTAGGAATTGACTTCCATAAAAATGTCCATTGAGCACATAATATTGAATGATTACTGCCCTGTTTTCAGGAGCCTGTGTGTTAGACTTTTTTGATAGACATTTGGTGGTTTTAATTTTATTCATCCAAATTTGTTTTATATTTTAGCGACTGTGTGACTATGTATGTGACTTGCTTTTGGAAGAGTCTAATGTTCAGCCTGTGTCTACACCAGTTACTGTCTGTGGGGACATACATGGACAGGTGAGTTTTTTTTTTCCCGAAGAAGGGTCGCTAACCAGAAATGTTAACTCTGCTTCTCTCTCGACAGATGCTGCCAGACCTGCTGAGTATTTCCAGCATTTCTTGTTTTTATTTCACTTTTTTTTTGTTTTGTATAACATGAAGGTGATTTTTTAAAATGTGTGACATTGTGTTCAAAATGGCAATATTGGTACTTGGAAATGGAACGTTTTCTATTTTTGGGTACTATGTATTCCAGAAGAGTTCATTTAGATCATCAAACTGACATCTTCCCCAATGGCCAGCCTTTAGACTCTGAGTGGGTTTGTTGAATTGAAGGGAATTTTGTGCTTTGCTCCACATTTTTCACCCCTTTCATCTCAATCTCAGCTGGATTTGAGCATGTTTACCAGTGTCCAGTATATAACCCACCAAACAAAGCAATTACTCCAAATGACTTCATTATTCCACAACACAAATTATATTGCTAGATGTACTTACATGAGCATGCTGACAGGAGTAAATCATCTTTGTAGCCATTGGGGTTACTGCTGTGAACTTCTAATTCCATTATCTACATTTTAAAAGCTTACTGGTACCTTGAACACTGAATTTTATAGTAATTCTACAGATTGCATCATGTGAAAAATGAACATTTTGTGTTAGCACAGTTAGTAATTTGGGTGCAGTAGTTGTCATGTGCAGGATATGCATGCTAACGTAATGGGGATATTCAGAACTAATTGTAGTGCAACAGTTGGTCCCTTTTCACTTTTTGCAATGGGCTTCAAGTTTATAATGTACAAAATATTCACATTGACAAACTTTAAATTGCTTTGCAGTTTTATGACTTGGGTGAGCTGTTTAGAACTGGAGGTCCGGTTCCTGACACAAATTATATTTTTATGGTAAGTCGTTGTTTAAAATATTGCACCATGAGTTCCCTGAATTTTAAAACATGTTTTTGTTTCCTTCAAAACTGAGTTCAGTTGTAAAGTTTGGAAAATTACTATCTCGTCTGGTGGCTGATATTGCATTCATGTCTCATTGAGCAAAAGTATTTTGTAAGACTACATTATGAAAACAAGAGAACTTGTTGGTACTATATGTGAAACAAAGGGGTGTTAGATGTGCATCTGAACATCAAAAATTAATATTAAAACTACATATTGTACTAAGTTTTTATTTAAAGTTTAAATTCGTGTATTGTTTCAAGATTGTGTAGATACACAAAATAGCTTCTTGCCAATAATATACCGATTGCTATTTTCCAGTCCCATGTATGACATGACTTTAGAAATACAGGGATAAATGTTTTTCTAAGTTTTGTATCCTATTTACTTGTGTATAAATTTTAAATTGCCGTTAATACTGACAATTTTCCGCTGTAACAGGGTGACTTTGTGGACAGAGGGTATTATAGTCTTGAAACTTTCACCTACCTCCTTGCATTGAAGGCAAAATGGCCTGATCGGATCACACTTCTCAGAGGAAATCATGAAAGCAGACAGATCACTCAAGTCTACGGATTCTATGGTAATTAGTAAATAGCTTTAAGTTGACTGGGCTTTTTAAAATTTTGTGGAAACTGGATTGTCTGCTGGGGAAAAAAAAACAAAGATTTCTTTGATCAATATTTTTTGTGAAATTCCAGTATTTTAAATGTTCTTAAAAAAAAAACTACACCTGGTTTGCTTTAACAGATGAGTGCCAAACAAAGTATGGAAATGCTAATGCTTGGCGGTACTGTACCAAAGTCTTTGACATGCTCACAGTAGCAGCCGTAAGTAGATCTGCTTATGTTGAAAAATTCTGCAAAGTATTTGGGGTGTATTCTACAAAAATTGGATGTTAGCCGAGCAACTCTTGTACCAAAGAATTGTTAACACTAGGGGACTCAATAGCAGTGAAACCAAACTGAACTCATGGTTTGGCAAGAGTAAGCTCAGCTGCTCTGATGATCTGTTCGGAAAATTTCCTCTCCGCTGATACAATTAACTAGTGTTCAGAGGGACGGTATCATAGCCAGTCTTTAGAAGAAGGCATATAAGTAAAGCTTTAGAGTCCCCCAAGGTGAGTGGAGTGTACCAGCTGGCTACTGTAGATTCAACAAGTACTCTTCTCACTGGGCACTTTAAACGTGAGTGCATTTTCAAGGGTGAATGTTAAGACCAGATGTTGAATGTTCAATAATATGCTGGTGCATTCAACAGTATCACCTGGTAACTCCAGCATTTAAGATATTAAAAGCAAAATACTGCAGATGCTAGAAATCTGAAATAAAAACAAAGTGCTGGAAATACGCAGCAGGTCAGGCAACATCAGTGGAGAGAGAAGCAGAGTTAACTGCCTTAACTGCTGAGTATTTCCAGCACTTACTGTTTTTATTTCAGATATTAAGATGTTTTTGAGATCAAAGGACCATTTTAAGTGGACCAGTGTACTTTGATCACTATCGGGGTCTATATTCATCTTTAAGATGGAATGTGGACTTGGAAAAATTTGATCATAATTGAAGTCTGCTACAGTTTTTAATTCTTTGGTTATTAAAAGATGCATTTTCATTTTAAAGTAAAGTTGACATGCTGATATTAATTAGAGATTTCACGAGAAGATTCATTGCTAAGTCAGTCACTTTTTTCAGACCATCTGGACTTTTGTTTAGGTCCTGAACTCTGAAAAATTTAGTTACAGAACAATAAATGTAAAGGAGACACGGCTAAAAATCAAGAAATGCAATATTCTGCTCCATGCTTTATTCCAAGAGAATAACAAATTACTTGCAGCATCTGGCAACCTAATTTTCATGAAGAAAATAAACATTTAAAGTCATGGAAGAATGGACAGAACATAGACTTTCGGTCAGGCTAAAACTAATACAACCAAATTGATTTCCAATTTGTCCATCTCATTATATTGTAGTTTTAACTCATTGCTTTTGTTTTTTTATCCAGCCCTGTCCAAACAATATCATTCTGTATTCATAACAGTCAGTCTTAGCTTAGTTAGTCAGTCAGTCAGTCTTCGCTTACAACTGGTTGTAGTTGGACCACTGTTTGTTTCATCCTAATTAACCCAGCACAAAATAGTAATGGAGAATGTAACATTTCAAAGTTTACATGTGAAATACGTGGATGGGTGGAGGGATTACCCTGCATCTAACCTATGCTTTACTGCTATTTGCCATTGTGTAGTGTCTTTTGCGTAGCGATACGTGCCAAGACACTTAACAAAAAGGGGTAGGGGAAATGGAGAAGAACAGGCAGGAGTTAGTAAAATCAGCTGAAACTGTTTTTGGATGCTTTTTGGCTTTTTAGAGTGAGGAGAGGTAGAAAAGTGGAGGAGTTTTGGAGCAGAATTCCAAAGCGCATAATAAAATGACAAAGTTCAGCCACACATAGCGGAGCAGAGGGAATGGCAAGATTGCAGATTAGGTTAGAGTTAGAACTATGATGGAGGTGAAAGTTGGAATATATGGCTTGAAGTTGTGAAGTTAGGATGTGCAGAACTGGTACAAATAATGAACAAGGACACTGTTGTCCACAAGCTAGGTAGAAATTGTTAATTTAGCAACAGGTGTAGTAATGTGACACTTAGCCAAATGTGCTAACTTTAGTAAAAGAAATACCTTCGATACATTCACACAATACAGATAAAGGTACACAAGTGTGTATAGTTACTCAACTAACATATACCACCATTCAGTAACCAAGCAAGTAAAGCATTTGTAACCATTAAAACATTCAGACATTCAGCTTTTTGTCTTGACATTTTAGCAAAAACACAAAGGTTAACATCTACATGTATGTGTTATACAAATGGTGTCATTTACTTTTTTAAATTTAATAATCAAATGCACCTGGATTCAAAATCAGCCACATATGGTTAGTGGTTAGCACATTTAGCTAAGTGCCACATTACTACACCTGTTGCTAAATCAGCAATTCTACCTAGCTTGTGGACAACACTGTCCAGAGCCCTTAACTCTGGATTTTCCACTCTAAACCTCTCCACCCTCCCTCTTTCAAAGGTCCTCTTCTGTGACAAATCATTGCACTCTCCAATTTTGGCTCGGTGTCAGTTTCTTTCCTCCTTGTGTCACATTTTTCCACATTTAAAGGCATTACATAAATGCATGTTGCTTTTGACAGTACTCTGGAGACTTACTAGAGACAAAATTCAGTTGTATGGTTGAAAAGGAAATACAGCAGCACTGACGTAGTTGATAGGTAAATCAGTGTAGCTCAGGTTGCAGAAGGAAATGGTATACCCCAAGGATTAGTGCCAAGTCTAGTTCTGTGCATGTATATATAAAATTAAAATTATTTGTACTTGGATTTAGGGAGCAAAATCAGACTTCGAAAACACAGAAGTGGGGAATTTGGTAAACAGT
Source organism: Heterodontus francisci (assembly GCF_036365525.1). Taxonomy (NCBI): domain Eukaryota; kingdom Metazoa; phylum Chordata; class Chondrichthyes; order Heterodontiformes; family Heterodontidae; genus Heterodontus; species Heterodontus francisci. The sequence continues at coordinate 23,158,267 of NC_090402.1, forward strand.
GAGGAACACTTTTCCAATGTTTTCAGGAGCAGAAACCATCCAGTGGGATGGGCAGACAGGTGACGAATGTGAGGTTAGTGTATTTTAGGAGGGAAAACCAAGAATGGGATGATACACTCAATGGAAAGACACTGAAGGATGTGGTTAAACAGAGATTCAGGTGTGTAATTCCCTGAAATTGCAGGTAAATGAAGCTACTGAAGGAGAAAAATACGTAGTCCTGAATTTTGCTGTCAGTGGCGAAGTGCTCACTGCTGACCTTGAAGAAAGCTACCCGCAAAGATTTGGTGATCTCTGTGGCATGGATTTCACCTTTTCCTACATCAATTTCACTCCGGCACCAACTGTAGGGGATCTCTGGTGTCCCAGCAACCATGTCATCAAACAGACTAGGGAGTCTATCACATTGAAGAATTCTCAGACAGAAAATCAGGAAGTAATAAGCATGTTTTATTATTCATTTAGAATTTTACAGAAAGCAAAATAAAGTTTGGGACATACACATGGGCTTAAGGTAGAAGTTGGAATACCCAACATTTTAAAGAATATTTTAAGAATCTATGGTGTTTTTAGCAGGGAATGAAGAAATTTGGCATCCCACAAATAGTTTTTCAGGGCTAGAGATGTTATTTAGCAGTAATTATGACTTAGTATGCCATTTAAAAACCCAGTTACACCTCATTGAACAAAGTGTACCTTTTTTGAGTTTTAACCGTCAGATTAATGGCGTAAAAAGTGGAAGTTCATCTCAAATCAGTGATTTCTGATTGCTTTCCACCTGCAAAGACTTCAACAGCAGACTGTGTGGAGGAGCAGGGAGTTATTGACAGCAGCTTCTCAATTTTCCATATTTAACAGCACATGTGTAGATACCAGAAGTTGCTGTCAGTTTCACAGTTGTAATGACTGAGAGTGCTGGCTTTTTCACCATCATTATGCAAAATCTGAGCTACCATTTGCAAATTTGGTTAGACTACAGTTGGGATGCTAAGTTTTGGCACCTTGTAGGCAAGATGTTAAAGTCATAGCATGTGCACTGTGTAGATTGACCAGGATGATGCCAGGGTTGGGGAGCTATAATTAGAAGGAAGCCTTTGAGATATTGGGACTTCCCAATTAAGCAGAAAAAGTTAGGAGGAAACTTAACACAAGTTTCTAAGTCTCTAGCGGGTTTTGATTAAGTGACAAAAGGCTGTTTTTCCTTCAGTTGTGGAATTAGTGAAAGGCCATCAATTTTAAATTAGTCACTGAGCGTGAAGTTAGGAGAAATTTCTTCATAAAAGGGTTGTTGAACCATGAAATACTTTGCATCAGTAAGTGGCTACTGCATTTTTTTCTTTGAAGGGAAAATTTGATTAAATATTTGAAGCAGAGGAAGATATAGGACTCTGGGGAGAGAGTGGGTCAGTAGGACTAGTTTTGATTTCACTAGCAAAGAGTTGGCAGACATGATGGGTTGAATGGCTTCTTTGCGTTGTCAATTTGTATGGTTTTATAGCTAAATTTATCTAATGCAAGAGTAATTGCTGCCCTTGGTTTTTATAGGGCATTTAATTTTTATTTTTCCATATCAGTTGATAGATGAACAGATCCTGTGTGTGCATGGCGGACTTTCTCCTGATATCAAAACTCTAGATCAAATCCGAACCATTGAACGTAACCAGGAGATCCCACACAAAGGAGCCTTCTGTGACCTTGTATGGTCAGATCCTGAGGATGTAGATACTTGGGCCATCAGTCCTCGAGGAGCAGGCTGGCTCTTTGGAGCAAAAGTTACAAATGAGGTAAGTTGTCACACTACAGACTCTGAATAAAGTACTTTTATGTATTCAAGAGTATTGTAGGAGGTGGGAGGGAAAGCCATTTTTTAAAGTTGGAATTAACTGTTACATTTACCAAATACTTTAGAATATTAGAATATTCTGGTCAAATAATAGTTTCATACTTACTTTTGTACTGTTTTCCACATTTTGTATTCTCCCTCTATCTCTACCTTGTCTGATGCAGTTCAAAAAGTTCCTTCTGAAATCTACAAAGTATTTTGCGACTTGGTTTTTGTATGAAATTGGGAGACATTAAAGCTTATCTGGAGAAAGTATTTTGATTTGTATGACCGAAGGGTCAAGTCTTTGTAGTAGTACAGGTGTGTCTCTATGATGAAACATTCAGGATAACTCGAGGCCACTGGACCGTGATTTTTATTTTCTTCCTTTTTCCTTTGCTCTTTTATTGCAGTCCTGAGAGAGGTTGACTCAGCACATGATGGTCCAAATGTATTGGCTACTTGTTGGAAAAGCTTATTGACTTTATTTTTTTTCTCTCCTTCATGGTGCAATATGCACCATGACTCTCATGACAACACTGCACATCTCTTCGTCTGTAAGATATCAAAATTTCCTTAATTCAGTAAAGGAACATTAAGTAGCACTCTGCTCCTCAACTTTGGTATTTTATCTAAATATAAAATTCAATCATGGACATTTCCTTTCTAAAAATTTTTTTTAAAAATCTTTTTTTCTTTTTGTTTTATAGTTTGTCCACATCAACAACCTGAAACTAATCTGCCGAGCACATCAGTTAGTTCACGAAGGATATAAATTCATGTTTGATGAGAAGTTGGTGACTGTGTGGTCTGCTCCTAACTATTGCTACCGTTGTGGAAATATTGCATCAATCATGGTCTTCAATAATGTAAACTCAAGGGAGCCAAAGCTATTTCGTGCAGTTCCAGATTCAGAGCGTGTAATTCCACCAAGAACAACAACGCCCTATTTCCTTTAAAATATATTTTTGTTCTCAGTAAAAAAAAATTCTTAAAATACAGCGTGCACCATGGACTGTAAACATACATTGTGTTGTGTAGACAAGATTCAAGATGTAGAATTTCAACCATTCTATCAAATATTTTAAATGCTAAATTGAATAAAGTGGTCGAAAGGGCTGCCTTTTTCTTTGTTTTTAATGCTAGCAGATATTGAGAAGCTGATTTATGTGCTCCAGTAATTAAAAATTTGTACATTAAAATAATTGTATTGATCAGTTTTCAAATTTCATTGTATTTTAATATAGTAATATGGCGACTACAACTCATAGGTTAAAATATTGGAAATAAAATGCTTTATTATTAACTAATGTTTACTGCCCTTTCTGACTTAAATCAGTTAATGTGGTGATTTTTAAATTTGCTGAGATGGTACATTACAGAAGAGTGCATCAGCTATCTGTATACTAAAACATGAAGTCTTGTACATAATTAGATCATTAATGTGCAAACTAAGCATTTAGTGATGCAAGTTATTTAAAACTGTTTTTAATGTATAAAACATTTATATTTAGACTTTTTAAAATTAGTATCTGCTTTTAGTATTTGAATAATTAGAAGCTTCAAAACTGACTCTTCAATGTTGGAATAAGTAACCAATTTCATTTGTCTTGGCTGGAAACCTCCTTCAAGCATGTCTTGAAGTTGTTTTTTTAATCTTTCCTCTTGAATACTTTCTTTCATCTTTGAATATGGCTCCTTACACACTGTCATCCGATACCTCCTTTAAGTAACCATTGTCCCAGGTATAGCAGTAGTAATAAAGACAAAATTCAGCATTCATTGTCATTACTCCTCTGAAACAGATAGCAACTTCTGGAGTCTGGACATGCGCAGTTCAATGCGGATATCCAGAAGTTGCTGTCAGTGATGCTATGTTTTCCCATAGGGTACATTGTTTAAGTTTCCCCCCCACCCCCCCACCCCGCAACCATACTCCAATCTATTAAAAATCGCTCAACTGACAAGAACTTACACTTCTATGTTATTAGTCTTTTTGTAAAAATCCTTGGAAAAGATGCACCTTGTTGGATGAGGTGTTACTGTTTATAACAGCATACTAAGTTCATACCTCCCTGGCCTGGAAAAACCTAGTTTTATATTTGTCAAATTCCAGATTTGAATTATTTTTTAAAGTTTGTATTTCAGCTTCTACCTAATCCAAAGCCTACGTCCCAAACTTTATTTTCCACTGAGTAAAACAAAAGCTCTGATTGTGTCCTTATTAACTTCTTGGTTTGATGTCTGATGATTCTTCAACGTGATTTGGCTGCTTAACCTGCTTGATGACATCACTTCCAGGACACCTGCAGATCTCCTTGACTCAAATTAACGTCGGGAAGGTGAAATCCACGTCACAGATGGCTAGACCTTTGTGGACAGCATTCTTCAAGGTCAGAAGTGAGCACCATTTATTCACCGCTGTTTTCAAAATCCAGCCTTTATTAATTTGTCAGCCTTGATTTGTGAATACTGGCAAGTTATTCAACTGAGAATATGACATGCAATCCAGTTGACATCCAATAGCCTCTTGGGTTATGGACAACATTTTGAAATACTGTTGGAAAATGAATTTTGTTTCTATTTGGATGAGATTAAGAATTGTGTCCTTCAAAGCTGAATTGCTCTGCTTAATTTTTAAAAAATACTTAGAAATGTGCTGTATATTGAGCAGCAAAAGCTCTTGCACTTGTAAGTTTGGCTCAGTAGTGGCACTCTTGTTTCTAAGTGACAAGATTGTAGGGTCAATCTCCAGTCCTGAACTTGAGCACATAATCGAGGTTGATATTTCACTATGGTACTGAGGGGTGACACCTTTCAAATGCAGCATTCAACCAAGGTTCGGTTAAGGTGGATTTACAAGATCCTGTGGCTTTTTTCCCCGCAAGAAATTGAGTTTTTCTGCTGCCCTGGTCAACTTTTAACTTCAATCAACAGCACCAAAAACAGGCCATTCATCTAATTGTTTTGGCTGCCAACCTAATTTAGTTTCAATGCTATGAACAGAGCAGGATCAGGCTTAGCTGTGATCCTCCCCACAGAGGCTTAACTGGGTACTTTCAGTCGAGCCTTGCCAAAGAGGAACGGCCATGTGCTTGTGCAAGCATAAGCTATAATCCAGCAGGAACAGAGAAACTTGGGGTGGGGGATGCTCTTCCAAAAAAAAACGTGTAGTAAAGGAATAGAACACTTGTGTTCAGGTTTGAATGGAATATTCTGCAGTCCAGTGTACACGAGTGCTGTTATAAAACCATGGGTAATAAAGAAAATATAAGATCACCATGTTAATCTAATCTTGATTTGATGGGGGTTTTTTTGTAAACAAAGCAGTTTATTTTGTTTGCTGGATGACTGATCTATTTGTAATTTTTTAAATTATCTAAATGAAAGTTCAGTTATGTAATATAGATGTGGATCATTGATCTGACCACAAGCAACTAAAATAATATATTAATTTTGCATTGTATTCAATTTGCTACATGTTGGAAGAGCTGCAATCTATAAATCAAATTGTTGATGTATCTAACTTTTTAACTGTATGCATTTATAACTTAAAGTATTGTAGTATAACCACACTGTATTGTAATATAGTAATTTACCAGCAGGTGATTTTCATTTCATCATAATGGATAGTAAAGTGTACAGACTACAAATATCTGAGGCCTGTTAGTGACTAATAAATTAAAGCATTATATTTAAGGTATGAATGGAATTGAATATATATGTGACCATATATATATATATATATATATCTCATATCCATACTAAGTAGGGGAACCGTGCTTGTAGAGAATCAGGACTGCACCATTGATGCCATATATTAAATCCATGCTCAAGTAATGTTGAACTGTTGTTTTTCAGACTGAAGGTATACAGTGGGGTTCCCCAGGGGTCTGAGCTAGGGCCACTGTGTTTCTTGATCTATATTAATACTCTCAACTTGGGTGTGCAGGGTGCAATTTCAACATTTGCAGATGAGACAAAACTTGGAAGTAATGTGAACTGTGTGGAGGATAGTGATAGAGTTCAAGAGGGCATAGGCCAGTGGCATGGGCAGATATGTGGTAGATGAAATGTAGAGAAGTGTGAAGTAGAGTATTTTGGTAGGAAGAATGAAGAAAGGAATATAAAATAAAGGGTACATTTCTGAAGTGAGGGTAGGAAGAGAGATCTGGGGGTGTATGTGCACAAATTGTTGAAGGTGGCAGGGCAGGTTGAGAAAGCAGTTAATAAGGTATATGGGACCCTGGCTTTATAGAGACAAAATACAGAAGCAAGGAAGTTGTAGTGAACCTTTTATTTAAACACTGTTTTGGCCTCAACTGCAGTATTGAGTCCAATTCTGGGCAGCACAATTTTTAGGAATAATGTGAAGGCATTAGAGAAGGTGCAGAAAAGATTTATGAGAATGGTTTCTGGGATAAGGGCCTTCAATTATGTGAATTGATTGGAGAAGCCGGGACTGAGCCCCTCCTTTTAAGAAGTGAACATTGAGAGGAGATTCAAAATCATGAAGGGACTGGACAGAATAGATAGGGAGAAACTGATCCCATTGCAGAAAGGCAGGGAGCCAGAGGATGACGATTTAAGGTGAATGGCAAAAGAATTAACTATGATGTGAGGAAATAACATTTTTATGCATTTTGTGATTAGGATCTGGAATGCACTACCTGAGAGTATGGTTATTTTCAAAAGCGAATTGGGTAATTCTGAAGAGAGAAAATTTCCAGGGCTTGTAGGGGAGTGGGACTAGCTGAATTGCTCTTGCAGAGAGCCGGCGCAGAAACTAACCACTGAATTTCCGCCTCTTGTGCTGTAACCGTTCTGTGAAATTCCACATCTACACTGAGGTCCAAAAATGGACTCTTTGCTTCTATTTACTGAAGTTTTTTGCTGCACTTTCATTGCGACCATTACTTAGATAATCTAACATTTCCTTTAGCTTAATGTTAACCAGGTCAAAAGCATCCTTTTCAGCTCAATCCAGCCACTGCTTCTGCCTGTATCTCCATTAACATCCCTGGTGGGCATCTTGGACTCAATTTGGAGGTGCGGATCCTTGGCATACTACTTACCATTAGCTGAGTTTTACAGCCTTTTTATTTTAAAACCACCATCTTTCAGCAATGTAACATTGCCCACATGTACCCCTACATTTCCCCACATTGCTGAAACCTAAATCCATGCCTTTAACAGCCTTGTATTTTCAAATGCTGTCCGAGCCAGCAGTAGCACAAATTACAGCTCATTCAGAATACAATGGGTCACATCCTTATTTTTACTTTGAAGTTCCTCATATCATATCAGCAATATCCTCTAGCAATACTACTGTTGCAACCAAGATGGGAGTAATGCACTGTTAATTCAGTCCCACTACTACACAGGTCATAGCATATTAGTAAAGTTTCCCATCTACTGGAAAGTAGCTAAATTAACCCCCAGAATAAAACACAAAACCAGGTTTCTTTGAACAACAACAAAATTTACTATTAATAAACTAAGTCTTAATAATGTGATAACTCTATTTGTGAAAAAGATTCTTTTAAAATTTCTTATTCTTCCTAACCCGCATGCGCACGCGCGCGCGCGCGCGCACACACACACACACACACACACACACACACACACACACACACACATTTTAAAAACAGTTAACCGAGGGAAGATGCTTTTTCAGTTTACAACTGTTATAGAAATAAAATAATTGGATTATCACAGTCTGGTAGGATATTTCTGGGTCAGTGTAGTCTCCCAGAGTCGAAGAGCCAGATGCCACTTAAAGTCTCTCCAGGCGAGGTTGATGAACAGCCTGTGATAGGTAGGCTTTCAAGTCGATTTGTCTGCAACAGGCATCACACAGGTCTTTCAGCAAAGGGTCTAACAACAGGTCTGCTTGGGTTTTGAAGTAGCAGTCCAGCAATAGAAGCTTTCTTGAGCTTTCAGGATCTCTTAAAACACAAGAGGCTACATGAATCACTCTTGAGGCAGGGATTCATCAGAGATTGGAGGCAATAGGAATCTGCTACCTTTAAAAATGCAGGGCTTCCTCTTTTCTCTCTCCAGGGAACTTTTCCGTTTTCCAGGCAGACCACAGCCACCACCTCAAATGTAGAAGTTCTTTTTCCAAGAGAGGCAAAGGCAAATCTTCTTTTACAGAGAGTAGGTCTTTTTTCTGTTCTGTAAAAACAGGTCCCAGCCAGGTCTCCCTGCATGCTGCTGGTCCAGTCCACAATTTTTTTACAATGCAGAGTGAAACTAAAACCCACATTCAAGTCATGTGACAGTCATAAATCTTCCTGTCATTTCCCTGTTGAGCTGCTTGGAAACAGGTGCTTTGCAGTCGCACCTAGTCCACAACTTAAAACATCAGCTCTTAAAACACTTTTTGCAAAGAAAAATAGAAACACTCATAAAACACTGCATAGACACAGTACCCACTCCTCTGACACTTGGGGTTACTCCTGGCTACTCTCTGCTCCCACATCAGTTGCTGATCCATCAGCCATAATGCTGCTTTCTTCTGGAAGATCATCCTTCAAGCTTGCCACCTCACTCTTCCTTAACTTTTCATTATTCCACTTTTCCCTCTTGTAAAATAGTTTTTGTGGTGGTCAAAAATTTTTTGTTTCAAATGTTTTATAGTAAGTTCTTTTCCAACCTTTGCATTTTAATAACAGAAAATACCCTTGATCACAAGTACTAAATTCAGTTTGGATGAGAAATTGGTGATTTTCTGGTCCGCTTCAACCCATAGTTACATGCTGTTGAAAAATTATATCAGTTGTGGTTATTAAGGGAGCCAGAACTGTGTTGTGTATTCCCAGTAAAATTCCGCCCACGTTGAATATACTAGGATATAAAACAACTTTATGCCCTTATAAATTGAATCTATATCCATGGCTTGTGTGTGTGTAGCATTCAAGATGTGGATTTACAGTATTCATTCAACAAATATTCTAAATTACAAATGGGATACAGGAAACTGGTATGGAGATTAGATAAGCATAATTTACTTTGCAAAAACTAATAAGCAAATTTTCTCAGCTGGAAATAGAAATTCCTATTTCACTTCTCAAGTGTATTTCATTCATAACATTCCTGTGAGCTCAATTTATCAAAAAGAATGAATTAAATGCAACTTTGTTTTCATGACTGCTATTAAAAGTATGTAGTTATTTAGTAACTATTGTGACATTTGCCTCAAGTCACGTCTTCCAATGAAAACAACATTCCTATTAAATTTAGCCATAGCTCATACTTTTTTGAACACAATAGTGAGAATCTTGTTAAGTTTGGACTTCCTCCCAAAATTCTTAACTCCTGTCCACAACAAATAAGCTGTTTCCATTGCAAAGTATTTACAGTACAGAAACAGGCCATTCGATCCAACAGGTCCATGTCAGTATTTATACTCCATATGAGCCTCGTCCTACCAAGTTCATTTGTCAGTTGCAGTCCCAACTCTACAAGTTTATTAATGTCTTCCTGTATTTTGTCTCAGCCTTCATTTGTATTAATAGCCCCCAATTTGGTGTCAGCTGAAAATTTTGAAATTGAACTGCCAATTCTCGAGTCCAAATGGTTTACGTAAATGATGAACAGTCATCCCAGCAGTAATCCTCAAACGCCACTTCCCACCATTTGCCAATCCAAGTAACTGCCTTTAACCCTGATTCTTTGTTTCCTTTTTTGTCATCAGTTTGCTATCCATTCTGCTACTTGGCCGATTCCACATATTTAGTCATGAGTCTACCATTCGGTAAAGGGTTTTTGGAAATCCAAGTATATTATGTCCACTGAGTTATTCCTATCTACCCTTTTTTTCTACTTCAAATAATTCAATTAGGGTAGAGTCATTACAGCATAGCATCTAACATCCAAATTAATTGATTAAATAGAATAGAGATGGCTGGGCAGGTGATGTGTTTAAGGTGTAGTATGTGGGAGCTGGTGGACACCGGTGCGGTCCATGGTGGCCACATCTGCAGCAAGTGCTGCTCGAGGACCTTCAGCTCAGAGTTGATGAGCTGGAGTCCGTGCTGCGGATACTGCGACACATCAGGGAGGGGGAGAGTGATCTGGACGCTGTGTTTCAGGAGACAGTCACCCCTCTTAGATTAATTACATCAAATTTGGACCGTGGTCAGAAACAGGAGGGTGTGACTGAGAGTGAGGCAGGTATGGGGATCCAGAATTTAGCTTTGGAGGAGCCTCAGCCAGTGCCCTTATCCAATAGGTACGTGGTTCTTGCTCCCGGTGTGGACAAGGGCACAGACTGCAGGGAGGATGAGTGAACTGACCACAGCACCATGGTTCAGAGTGCCATTCAAGTGGGGGGAGAAAAGAGAAATGTAGTGGTAATAGGAGATAGCATAGTTAGGGGGATAGATACTGTTCTCTGCAGCAAAGACAGGGAGTACCGAAGGCTATGTTACCTACCTAGTGCCAAGGTTAAGGACATCTCTTCTGGGCTGGAACTTGGAGTGGGAGGGGAAGGATCCGGTTGTCATGGTCCACGTAAGTACCAACGACATGGTAAGACTCTGAAAGAGGTTCTGCTGAGGGACTGAGCAGCTCAGGGCTAAATTAAAAAGTAGAACCTCAAAGGTGGTAATCTCTGGATTACTACCTGAGCCACATGCAAATTGGCATAGGATAAATAAGATTAGAGAGGTAAACGTGTGGCCAAAGATCGGTGTGGGAGAAATGGTTTCCGATTTATGGGGTACTGGCACCAGTACTGGGGAAGGAGAGAGCTGTTCCATTGGGACGGGCTTCATTTGAACCGTGCTGGGACCAGTGTCCTGGTGAATCGTATAACTAGGGTTGTAGATAGAACTTTAAAGTAATTAGTGGTGAGGGAGGGTTCAATTGAAGGGAAATTTAAAAAATCAAAAAGAAACGGGAGAGCAGAGGTGCAGGGTAGTTAAGAGGTTAATGGAAATCCAAGTGTGACAGGAAGGGGCAGAAAATATAACCAGAAGAGTGCAGCAGAAATTAGAATCAGAATGAGTAATAATGGTAAAAAGCTTGAGGCTCGTTATCTGAATGCACGCAGCATTTGTAATAAGATAGACGAGTTGACGGTACAAATAGAAATAAATGAATATGACTTGATGGCTATTACAGAAACGTGGTTGCAGGGTGACCAAGATTGGGAACTCAATATTCAAGGGTATTCGGCGTTCTGGAAAAAAAGGATAAGGAGGTGGGGTAGCTTTGTTAACAAAGGAAGGTATCAGTGCGGTGGTGAGTAGTGATATAGGTGTAATAGATCATGATGTGGGATCAGTTTGGGTGGAAATAAGGAATAGCAAGGGGATGAAGTCATGGGTGGGAGTCGTCTATAGGTCAAAGTAAAAATTGGGAAATAAAGGAGGCGTGTGAAAAGGGCGCTACAATTGTCATGGGTGATTTTAATTTGCATATTGACTGGACAAGTCAGATTAGCAGAGGTAACATGGAAGACAAATTTGTAGAGTGCATCAGGGATTGTTACTCAGAGCAATACGTTGCAGAACCTATCCGGGAACAGGCTATTTTAGATCTAGTAATGTGTAATGAGGAAGGATTAATAAGAAATATTGTAGTTAAGGATCCTCTAGGGGGTAGTGATCACAACATGGTAGAATTTCAAATTCAGTTTGAGGGTGAGCAACTCGGGTCCTCAACTTAAACAAGGGCAATTACGGAGGTATGAAGAAAGAGTTGTCCAAAGTTGGCTGGGAAAATAGACTAAGGGATGAGCAGTGGCAGATATTTCGTAACGCTCAGCAAAAGTTTATCCCGGTCAAAAAGAAGGACTCTATGGGAAGGAACCTGTGGTTAACAAAGGCAGTCAAGGAGAGTATCCAATCAAAAACTAAGGCTTACAAAGCAGCGAAAACTAGTGGTAGGCCAGAGGATTGGGTATTTTTTAGGAACCAACAGTGGATGTCGAAAAAGCTAATAAAGAGGGAGAAAATTGATTATGAAAGTCAATTGACAAGAAATATAACAACAAACAGCAAGAGTTTCTATGGTTATATAAAAAGAAAGAGAGTAGCTAAAATGAGCATGGGACCCTTGGAGGATGCGACTGGAGAATTGATAATAGGGAACAGGGAAATGGCAGATAATTTAAACCAATATTTTGCATCGGTCTTCATGGTGGAGGACACTATAAACATCCCACAGATATCAGATAAGCAAGGAGCTAATGGGAGTAGAGATCTTGTAACAGTCTCTATCACGAGGAACAAAGTATTTGACAAACTAATGGGACTAAAGGCAGACAAGTCGCCAGGACCTGATGGCCTGTATCCAAGGGTTTTAAAGGAAGTAGCTGCAGAGATAGTGGAGGCATTGGTCGAAATATTCCAGAACTCACTGGATTCTGGGAGGGTCCCAGGAGATTGGAAAACTGCTAATGTGACGCCCTTGTTCAAGAAGGGAGGGAGACAAAAAGGAAACTATAGGCCAGTCAGCCTAACATCAGCCGTTGGGAAAATGCTAGAATCCATTATTAAGGAAGAACTAGCAAGACGTTTAGAAAAGCTTAACACAATCAACAGAGTCAACATGATTTTGTGAAAGGGGAATCATGTTTGATAAATTTGCTAGAGTTCTTTGAGGATATAACAAGCAGAGTTGATAAAGGGGAATCTGTAGATGTAGTGTATTTGGATTTCCAGAAGGCATTCGATAAGGTGCCACATAAAAGATTATTGCTCAAGATAGGAGCTCGCAGTATTGGGGGTAATGTATTAGCATGGATTGAGGATTGGTTAACTCACAGAAGACAGAGTCAGGATTAATGGGTTTTTTTCAGGTTGGAAAGATGTAACTAGTGGAGTGCCACAAGGATCAGTCCTAGGGCCTCAATTATTTACTATCTATATTAACTTGGAGGAGGGGACAGCGTGTAATATATCCAAATTTGCTGACGATATAAAAATAGGTGGGTGTTGGGGGTGTTCCAAATTCACCTTGCAATTTCCCTGCTACAGTAGTTAAAGATGTTGTCATCAGGGCTACTACTTAGCTGGATCTTTCTCACAGCTGTTCTGGCTTTAGAAGGCTTTCTCTTGCTGTCCCCCCGTCCCCCCCCCCCCCCCCCCCCCCCACCCGGGAGATACCTTTTAAGGTTGAAACTTGTCAGGTTGGGGTTTCAGTCAGGTGACTAAGGGCTCTCTTCCTGGGGTGATTCATAAAATGTTCCAGGATATGGGAACCATTGTTACACGATGATGTCTGAATGTGGTCCGTTTTGATAAATAGCTGTTACTTCATACCTATTATTTTGGTCTTGGCTTCGGAGTCAGTCTGTCTGCCAAAGTCTTTGTTAGCTCCATTCCTGCAGATAGGAGTTGTGGAATGGGTTGTTTTCCATTTCAATTTGTTTTCCCTAAAGCTAATTCAAACATAGATAATGGGTTTCGTCTTCAACAGACAAACCTGTTTATTGACTGTACAGGAGGGGTCACCTGACCTCTACTCCATTTTGTCTGTGGCACAAATGTGTCCTTTTTTTGTAGTTTAGTTCAACAGTTGACTTTTATTTCATAATTCCTCCAGTTCACTTCATATTTCATCACTCTTCCCTCCATGAGCATGACACCTTTCTCACCTCTTGTCCATTCTATCCTCCCCATTTTCCCTTCTCACCTCTCCTTGCTTAATCTCCCCTCTCCTCTCCTTCTCTTACTCCCCAATTTGCCCTTCTCTTTCCTCTACACTCCCAGCCTATCATCCTCCTCTCCCCTCCTCTGCTTGGTTCAATTATTTTGCTGCCTCTTTATCTTGCTTGATCTGAACATTGCCCTCTGTGCCACACCATTGGAGATCAACACATGACAAGTTTAAAAACTTTGCATTTATTTATGAATAAATATTTAAAGAACAGAACAACATTCTCATACATATAACACAGATCTATTAAAGTGCAAATTTGCTTCACTATTCCCTTCCATCAGAACAATCTTTGATTTTAAAATGTTTCCCCAACCTCCCCCTGCAATATCTTTGACTTTCTTCAGAATTCAACAGATCAAGTTGATCTCCTTTCTTCAGCAAAGTTCCCTTTGATACCAGATAAAGCTCTCTGAAACTGTTCACAAACAGCAAAATGGTCACATTCAAAATTTGTATGACCTTTTGCAAATGAAGCTCAAAGCCCACCTTGCAGTGAATTATCCAAAATGCAAATGTGTGGCACGATATAAACCTTCTTAAAAAAAAAAAAAGTACAATATTCTGATATATGTATATTTTAAAATATAATAATGTTAACCATATTATTATATGGGTGTCACATCATACAAAAAAATTACGATGGTATAGAGACAACTTAGTTTTCCAAACTGCTGGTTGTGTTAACTACCCTCAAGTCAACAAACTACTTTAACAAATAGTTGAATCCATACTCTTAAATGAAACCAATAACCAAGTAGATAGGGTCATACCAACAGTCATCTTGTTATTCCAGAAACAATATACAACCTAGCTTTATTTTGTTACTATTAAGTTTTAAAATTTGCACAACCATAAGAGAACAAAACTTCAGCTTTCTTCATTAGGAATGAGTGGGAAAATTAGGTAAATAAAATGGTGTATACAATCAAACTTTCTTTAGGACCCAATGAGTACACCTTAGGGTTTGTGGTTAACAAACTTTTTTAAATTTCACTGTTTTACTACTCCTTCAAATTGATTTGGCTTAAAATTCTGCTTGTCCCAAGTTGAAATGTTCAAGTGAGTTCTTGATCTCAGCTGATAGGGCTGTTGGATTGTATCAATTATGAACCATTGCTACACTTTTGCTAGAAGCCAATTCAAAAATATTTAGAATTGACCTGGAAGAATCTGCTTGCCTGCCTTCTGGGTTGAAAATGGTATTTGTCATTGATGACTTGGAAAAACTGAAAGAAAATTACATACAACAGTTGACAACTGAAGTTAGAATTTAAACATGTATGCAGAATAGGAGTTCAATGCAGCCTAATGGTTCACGTAATTATGCATGCTTTTTATATACTGTACATCTCCTTTCGAAATGTAATTATTCTTCACCTCCACTAGGTATGCCGAAGAATTATTTCCACTATTGGCTATCATTATTGTGGAGTCTGTTGTTTCTTATGATGTGATTCGTTGTTGTCGATCTGTGCAAAATGTTACATTTTATTTGATGAGTGTGAGTAATATGTGCTCCTTAACTGCAGTGAATCATTGCTAAATTGTCTCTCTGAGAACATATCAAACAAAATATGAATCAGCAACAAAATAAATGATGTACCATTGAAAATGTGATACTGGCATTCCTAGTGTGCAAGACAGTATAGATTAGTGGTGTTGCAAGACCATTTTAAAGACATACATGATTCCACTAGTTTCAGTTGGTATATCATTTTCCTTCCCTACTCATTACTCGTGGAATTTAATTGGAAATAACCCCAAAAAGTTTGTTTTAAACAAATGCTTTTTTACATTGGAATTTTTTCCCCTTAAATTTAGTAGAAACCATGATAGAGATGAACAAAAATAAAAATGTGACAGCAAGAAAAGACCATTCAGCCTACCCTTCTCTACCCTCAGCTGATCACAGATTATTGTCCATCTCTCTCTGTCCTGCTCTAAGCCGCACTTTTGCCCCCCCACTAAATTAAGAATATGTTCATTTTCATTTTACTTTAACATTATCATTTGCTGTGAACTGTTCTTTAAAGAGTAAAATTCAAAATATTCCCTCTCCCCATTACAGAAGAAAATAACACACACTTTGACATTCAAAGAAACTACAAAGACTTGCATTTATATAGAGGCATTCATGGCTTCAGGATGTCCCAAAGCACTTTACAGCCAATTAAGTACTTTTGAGGAGTAGTCACTTTTTATTCCAAAAATATACTTGTATTTTTATTACAAACTTTTATAAATAATTATAAAACAAAGCAGTTCAAATTTGTCATTTTGGAAAGTACAATAGCGATCAGATTCCTTTGATACAGAACATGAGTTGCCTCACAACTCCTTCCATTCCATTTTATATGCAATGTACATTTGCATTACAAAGCAAAAACAAATGTGGTGCATGCAGCCCGAGGGGTTTTATACAGGTTCCAGCCCCTCGGTATTCTATGGCGGGAGGATCTTACATAGTGGCCTTTCCCCATTGAGCCTTTGCGTCGGCTACCCCAAGCTTTAGTGCATCCCTCAGCACATAGTCCTGGACCTTGGAATATGCCAGTCTGCAACACTCGGTAATGGACAACTCTTTGCATTGGAAGACCAGCAAGTTTCGGGCAGACCAAAGAGCGTCTTTTACTGAGTTGCTGGTTCTCCAGCAGCAGTTGGTGTTTATCGCGGTATGCGTCCCTGGGAACAGCCCATTGAGCACAGAGTCTTGTGTTAAAGAGCTGCTCGGGATGAACCTCGACAGAAACCACTGCATCTCTTTCTAGACCTGCTTTGCAAAGGCATATTCCAGAAGGAGGTGGACGACAGTCTCTTCTCCACCGTAGCCACCTCAAGAGCAGGGTGCGGAGGTGGTGAGACTCCAGGCATACCGGAAGGATCTGACGGGGAGGGCCCTTCTCACCACCAGCCAAGTTACATCTTGGTGCTTGTTTTAAAGTTGCGACAATGAGGCATTCTGCCAAATGACTTTGGCAGTCTGCTTGCGGAACCGTCCGACAGGATCCACCATCTTCTTTTCCCGTAGGGCCTTGAGGACATTTTGTACAGACTGCTGTCTGATGGATCTGTGGTCAAAGGTGGTTTTTCCACACAACCATTTCCAAAAAGGATAGGTTGTACGGCACGGTCCAACTGAATGGAGCGTTCCACGGTAATGTGACCAGACCCATCCTTCGTAACACAGGGCACAGATAGAACCTCAGCACATAGTGACACTTGGTGTTTGCATACTGGGGTTCTAAGCACAGCTTGATGCAGCCACAGACAAAGGTGGCCATCAGGATGAGGGCGACATTGGGTACACTTTTTCCCCCTTTATCCCTGGGCGGCACAGTGGCGCAGTGGTTAGCACCGCAGCCTCACAGCTCCAGGGACCCGGGTTCAATTCTGGGTACTGCCTGTGCGGAGTTTGCAAGTTCTCCCTGTGACTGCGTGGGTTTTCGCCGGGTGCTCCGGTTTCCTCCCACCGCCAAAGACTTGCAGGTGATAGGTAAATTGGCCATTGTAAATTGCCCCTAGTGCAGGTTGGTGGTAGGGAATATGGGATTACTGTCCAGAAGAAGAAGAAAAGAAAGAATATAAATGGGTGGTTCGTGGTCGGCACAGACTCGGTGGGCTGAAGGGCCTGTTTCAGTGCTGTATCTCAGAATAAAAATAAATCCAGAGGTTTGAACATCATGTCCCTGCGGACCCGGTCCATTTTCAATCTCCAGACAAAGGGGAAGATGGTTCAGGTGACTGCCACGGCGCAGGAGTGGGGTAGTCACTGATATAATGTAAGAAATGCAGCAGCCAATTTGTACACAGACAGCTCCCACAAACAGGAATATGATAATGACCAGACAATCTATTTTAGTGATAAAAGCAAAATACTACGGATGCTGGAAATCTGAAATAAAAACAAGAAATGCAGGAAATGCTCAGCAGGTCTGGCAGCATCCTGTGATGTTTTTAGTGATGTTGTTTGAGGTATAAATATTGGCCAGGACATTGGGGATAACTCCCATCCCCTTCTTTGAAATAGTGCCATAGGATCTTTTACGCCTGCTAAGAGAGCTGATGGGGCACCAGTTTAACATCTCATCCAAAAGATTGCGCAACGCTTTGTAACATTGTACTGCTGATGACGCCGTGCCTTCCTGGGTCCAGCAGTTCTCAAGCCAATAACATAACAGTTCATTTTTATAATTAGCCATTTTGTGTGGGTTTTTCTGATGCCCCTTAAACAATAACTGATAGGTAACAGATAGGGCAGCATATCCAGTATAAAGAAAGATTTACATCTATATCTTGCCTTTCATGATCTCAGCACGTCATTGAGCACTTTTTGAAACATAGTCACTGTTGTAGGAAATGCGACAGCCAATTAGTACACAGTGAATCCCACAGGTAGCAATGTGATAATGACAAGGTAGACTGTTTTAAGTAATGTTGATTGAGTGATAAATAGTGGCAAGGACACCAGGGATAATATCCCTGCTCTTCTTTGAAATAGTGCTGTGCGATCTTTTACCTGAGAGGATAGACTGAGCCTCAGTTTTAACACTTTATCAAAAGATGGCACCACCAACAGTGATGCAGTCCCTCAGCAGTGCACTTGG
Organism: Heterodontus francisci; assembly: GCF_036365525.1. Classification (NCBI taxonomy): domain Eukaryota; kingdom Metazoa; phylum Chordata; class Chondrichthyes; order Heterodontiformes; family Heterodontidae; genus Heterodontus; species Heterodontus francisci. The sequence goes on from NC_090402.1 coordinate 23,176,366, forward strand.
AGTGTCAGCCTAGATTTCTGTGCTTAATTCTCTGGAGTGAGATTTGGACCCACAACCTTCTTAATCCGAGGTGAGAGTGCGATCAGATGAGCCATAGCTGAACAAATGGAAGGACTAAAATAGTTGTGAATGTGACCAGAATTTTCGCTTCCTTTCCTTCTCTTTGTTGGGAAAATGGAAAGTTGGACACGTGCCAGTTTTCTTTTTACTCTGCCAATGTAGTGTTGGAGAGCACAGGGAATTTCAGATTTGGTATAGATTGGGGGAGCAGAGGGAAGTTGTTCATTCATCTATGATGGTTACAATTACTTTCTGGATTCGTCAAAGTATTCGGGTGGAGGAAAGAATATTTTTGCCGATCTTTGCAGCGCTTTATGTAATGAAAAAAATTGTGGGAATAATAAATAAAACATCTTAACGTTTTATGAACGACGCAGAATCACTGATTGGCTGAAGGTTTCCAAGCACCCTGCACCCCAGCCGTAACACCAGAGCCAACCAAACCTGAAGCAATCTCACCCCGCCCACCCTCTGTGATGTCATACGATTGACGTCGATCTCGACCCAATGTGAGAGAAGGATCTCTGGCAGGGGGTGGGACTGTTGAAGGGCATGGGCCAATGGTTGTGGCGGGGACGGTGAAAGGAGGCGGGGCTGCTGCGGCGCCTCGAAGCTAGTGTGAGCCGCGCGTAGTAAAAGGCGGTGGGGCCGGGTTGGAGCTGATGGCAGTTATTCAGGTGCGGTGGTCGATGGCGGTGAGGATCGAAACAAAATAAACGACGGTACTTCATTGATCGGCGTTCAAGGGCGGAAAAAAACCCCCGAAACAGTGGGAGCCAGCGGTTTTACTGCGTCAGAGCGAAAGGGGTCCGAGTGAGGTTCCCGGGAGGGATAACGGCGATCGGCCCGAGCGCTTCCTGTTTTCAAAGCTTGGCCGTCCCCTTCCTCCGAGTTAGGCCGTGTCTTCCCGAGGATTTAATTAGAAAGTGAGCGGGAGAAGGTAAGCCAGGGGATGGGGGGTGGTTTGTGATGTGTAGGGGTGGGAACCCCAGCAGGTGGACATGTTGGCTGTGCGCTACTTCAGTTCACGAAGCACCTCTGCAAAGTGGGTGCTTCCAGTCCGCGGTACAGGCGTCGCTTATTTCCTTCGGGTTATCTGATCGTATGTTTTTGTTTCTGCAGAATGTTTATTCTAAATGTCCCGAGAGCGCAGAGAGCAAAATATCACTGAAAGTTCAACCTATATCCAAGGTTTGGGGGGGGGGGGGATGCTTCGAAAGGCTTCATCAATCTTGTGCTATCCGTAATAATCACAGAATCGTTACAGTACAGAACGAGGCCATTCGGCCCGCCGTGTCTTTGCTGGCTCTCTGAAAGAGCAATTTACCCAGTGCCATTTCCTCCGTCTTTTTCCTTAAACCCTGCACATTCTCCCTTTTCAGATAACAATCCAATTCCCTCTTGAATGCCTGGATTGACCCTGCCGCCACCACACACTCAGGCAGTGCATTTCAGATCCTAATCACTTGCTGTGTGAAAAAGTTTTTCCTCATGCTGTCATTGCTTTTTTTTTTTGCTAATTAATTACCTTAAATCTGTGCCCTCTTCTCGATTTTCCACTGATGGGAACAGTTTTTCCCTACCCCTCATGATTTTGAACACCTCTATCAAATCTCCTCTCAGCCTTCTTTTCTCCAAGGAAAATCAGTCCCAAGTTCTCCAATTCTCGTGAATCTTTCCTGTATCCTCTCTAAAGTGTGGCACCCAGAACTGGACACAATACTCCAGTTGAGGCCGAACCAATGTTCTATAAAAGTTTAATGGAACTTCCTTGCTTTTATACTCTATACCCCATTAATAAAACCTAGGATGCAGTATGCACTATTAACTGTTCTCAATCTGTCCTGCCACTTTCAATGATTTATGCACATATATACCCAGGGCTCTCTGCTCCTGCACCCCCTTCAGAATTGCACCCTTTATATTGTAGCTCCGTGTTCTTCCGACCAAAATGAATCACTTTACACTTCTCTGCATTAAATTTCATCTGCCACTAGTCCACCCATTCCACCAGCCTGTCTATGTCCTTTAGAAGTTCTACACTATCCTCCTCACCGTTCGCAGTGTTTCCAAATTCTCTATCATCTGCAAATTTTGAAATTGTGCCCTGTATATTACGGTCTAGATCATTTAATATATATCAGGAAGAGGAAGGGTCTTAACACTGACCTCTGGGGAGCTCCACTACAAACCTTGCTCCACTCTGGAAAAACAGCCATTAACCACAACTCTCTGTTTCCTGCCACTCAGACATCTTTGTTTCCATGTTCCTACTGTCCCTTCTATTCCATGAGCTATAACTTTTCTCACAAGTCTGTTGTGCGGCACTTTATCAAATGCTTTTTGGAAGTCCATGTTTGTCCTACTTTCCCATTTGTGGGAATATACCTTAACTGTGCCCAAACTATCTCCTCTTCAAAGGCAGCCCATTGTTCAGTTACCATTTTGCCTGCCAACCTTCAATTCCAATTTATCTGGGCCAGATCCATTCTTACCCCATTGAAGTTGGCTTTCCCCCAGTTAATTATTCTTACTCTGGATTGTTCCTTGTCCTTTTCCATAGCCAACCTAAAGTTTATGATACAATGATCACTGTCCCCTAAATGTTCCCTCTATGTCTTTCCTGCTGGTTGGTGGCCTATAGACTACACCGCGCAATATAAATTGTACCTTTTATTTGTTCCTCCGCTCTAGACAAATAGATTCTGTCCTTGACCTCTCTGGGACATCTCTTTTATCAAAACTGCCACCCCTCCCTCTTCCTACCTATGTTGTGGGTACCAATGTGGACCGTGACAAGGGCCTTTGACAAGGTCTCTCATGGCAGACTGGTACAAAAGGTGAAGTCACACGGGATCAGAGGTGAGCTGGCAAGATGGATACAGACCTGGCTCAGTCGTAGAAGACAGAGGGTAGCAGTGGAAGGCTGCTTTTCTGACTAGTGGTGTTCCGCAGGGATCAGTGCTGGGACCTTTGCTCTTTGTAGTATATATAAATGATTTGGAGGAAAATGTAGCTGGTCTGATTAGTAAGTTTGTGGACGACACAAAGGTTGGTGGAGTTGCGGATAGTGATGAAGATTGTCAAAGGATACAGCAGGATATAGATCGGTTGGAGACGGGCGGAGAAATGGCAGATGGAGTTTAATCTGGACAAATGTGAGGTAATGCATTTTGAAAGGTCTAATGCAGGTGGGAAGTATACAGTAAATGGCAGAACCCTTAGGAGTATTGATAGGCAGAGAGATCTGGGCGTACAGGTCCACAGGTCACTGAAAGTGGCAATGCAGGTGGATAAAGTAGTCAAGAAGGCATACGGCATGCTTGCCTTCATCGGTCGGGGCATAGAGTATAAAAATTGGCAAGTCATGCTGCAGCTGTACAGAACTTTAGTTAGGCCACACTTAGAATATTGTGTGCAATTCTGGTCGCCACACTACCAGAAGGACGTGGAGGCTTTGGAGAGGGTACAGAGGAGGTTTACCAGGATGTTGCCTGGTCTGGAGGGCATTAGCAATGAGGAGAGGTTGGATAAACCCGGATTGTTTTCACTGGAACGACGGAGGTGGAGGGGCGACATGATAGAGGTTTACAAAGTTATGAGCGGCATGGACAGAGTGGATAGTCAGAAGCTTCTTCCCAGGGTGGGCGAGTCAGTTACTAGGGGACATAGGTTTAAGGTGAGAGGGGCAAAGTTTAGAGGGGATGTGCGAGGCAAGTTCTTTACACAGAGGGTGGTGAGTGCCTGGAACTTGCTGCCGGGGGAGGTGGTGGAAGCAGGTACAATAGTGACGTTTAAGAGGCATCTTGACAAATACATGAATAGGATGGGAATAGAGGGATATGGTCCCCGGAAGTGCAGAAGGTTTTAGTTTAGGCAGGCATCAAGATCGGCGCAGACTTGGAGGGCCGAATGGCCTGTTCCTGTGCTGTACTGTTCTTTGTTCTTTATGACTGCTGACTGTTCATTCTCGCACCCTTGACCCTGGCACCAGGGAGGCAACACACTATCCTAGACTCAAGTCTGTCTATACACCTATCCAATCTCCTATCACTATTGCTCTTCCAGTCTTCTTTGTGTCCCCCTGTTCAGCTGAGCCAGCTGTGCTGCTATGGACTTGGCTCTGGCTGCACTCCCCAGATGAACCATCACTTTTCTCAGTATTCAGAACTGAATATCAGTCGGAGAGTGATACGCACTCAGGGGACTCCTGCACTACCTGCCTGTTTCTTTTTGGCTGCCTGGTGGTCACCCATTCCCTCTCTGCCTGCATACTCTTAAGCTGCAGGATGACTACATCTATAAATGAGCTATCCACGAAGCTCTCAACCTCACGGATGCACCGTAATGACGCCAGCTGTTGCTCAAGTTCTGAAACCCAGAGCTCGAGCTGCTGCAACTGACGACACTTCCTACACATATGGTACATATGGTTATATGACACAGGAGTGTCCTGGAGTTCTCTCATAGCACAGGAGGTGCACTCCAGAGGTTGAGCAGCCCTGCCATTCCTCTATATCTATTAGATAATAAACCTTGATACGCCTTATAAACCTTGCTACTACTAATGAATACCCGATTTTCGAGAGAAAAAAAAAATCACAATTGAAATAATTTAAATATGGCAGATTATTGTCACGTGACAAGAACCAGATCATAATTTGTGGTTGCTTGTGGCACCTCGTTTTCTTTTTAATGGGCCACAAAGACTAGAGATTCAGGTATTCACAAAAAGTGGCCTGTTTGCATGTTGTCAAGTCACCTTGGACTGTTAGTTAATTTCGAAGAAAGAGATTTCATTTACATATTACCTTTCTTGACCTCAGGATGTCCCAAAGCACTTTGCAGCCATTTTTTGAATTATCATCAGCGTTGTAATGCAGTGAAATGCAGCAGCCAATTTCTGCATAGTAAGGTCCCACAAATAGCAATGAGATAACTGACACATTTCTTTTAATATTGGTTGAAGTTATAAATATTGGCCTGGACTTCAGGAAAGCTACCCTGCACTCTTTTGATTAGAGCCATGGGATCTTTCACGTCTACCTAAGTGAGCAGATGGGCTGCTGGTTTAATGTCTCATCTGAAAGATAGGACCTTCCGCAGTTTAGCGCTGAGAAGCTGGTAGCTTGCATTATTTGCACAAGTCTCTGGAGTGGGGCTTGAACCTATGACCTTTTGTGGCAGAGACAAGAGTGTGACTACTGAACCACAGCTAACATCAAGCTATGTTACTATGTTTGGAACAAAAACAAGAAATGCTGGAATCACTCAGGTCTGGCAGCATCTGTGGAAAGAGAAGCAGATTTAACGTTTCGGGTCAGTGACCCTTCTTCGGAACCAGGTCACTGACCCGAAACGTTAACTCTGCTTCTCTTTCCACAGATGCTGCCAGACCTGCTGAGTGATTCCAGCATTTCTTGTTTTTGTTTCAGATTTCCAGCATCCGCAGTATTTTGCTTTTATTACTATGTTTGGAATTCCCTCACTGACCCTGGACCTCACTATCCTTTTAAGAGTCTCCTTAAAACCTACCTTTGACCAAACTTTTGGTCACTTTGTAGTTCTGTGCCAAATTTTGATTGATAATCACTCCTGTGAAGCACCTTGGGATGTTTTACCATGTTAAAGATGCTACATAAATACAATAATATAAAAGCAAAATACTGCAGATGCTGGAAATCTGAAATAAAAACAAGAAATGCTGGAAATGCTCAAGCAGGTCTGGCAGCATCTGTGCAGAGAGAAGCAGTTAACGTTTCAGGCCAGAGACCCTTCTTCAGAACTGACAAATATTAGAAATGTACAAGGTTTTAAGCAAATAAATTGGGGGTGGGGCAAGAAATAACAAAGGTGAAGGTGTTGATAGGACAGGGTCACAGAGAATAACTGACCAGAAGGTCATGGAACAAAAGCGAACTGTATGTTAATGGTGCGCTGAAAGACAAAACGTTAGTAAAGAGAGGGTGTGAATGACTGTAAAGCACAGAGCAGTCCAAGCACAAACATAAAAAAACACATTAAATAAAAACAAAACATAAATACAAGTTGTGTACATGTATCTCTTCACCTCACTCTCCCATTGCTACCAGGAGAAATTAATATAATCAGTTGTATGTTGTCAGGGATCAGATGTAGACCGATGATGTCAGATGAAATGGATGCAGGCTTTTCTTTAAGACTCTAAGTAAATTGTTCAAGATTAGACTGCAAGATTGATGAGAATTAATGTCATGTCCCATTTTCTAGTTTTCAAGTACCATTTAATATTTTCACTATTTAAAAAAAAATAGTCACAGATGGCAGTTCATCCTGAACCCCTGATGAGTTCAGCAGTGACTCGGGTCGTAGCACTCTTGCCTCTGAGTTACAAGGTTGTGGGTTCAAGTCCCACTGTGGTCCTTGAGCTCAAAAATCAAGGCTGACACTCCAGTGCAGTAGTGAGGAGGGCTGCACTTTTGGAGGTGATGACTTGTGGATGGGACATTAAACTAAGGTCCTTTCTGCTCTCTCAAGTGGACGTAAAAGATCCCATGGCATTACTTTGAAGAAGATCAGGTGCGTTATCCTGGTGTCCTGGACAATATTTATCTCTCGAGCAACATCACAAAAACAGATTATCTGGTCATTGTCATATTGCTGCTTGTAGGAGCCTGCTGTGTGCAAACTGGCTGCCATGTTTCCTACAGTACAGCAGTGACTACATTTCAAAAGTACTTCGTTGGCTGTAAAGCACTTTGACATGTCCTGTGGTCATGTAAGTCACCGTATTAATCCAAGTCTCTTTTTCCACACAGTGAACACATACTTTCTGAAGTACTTGAAGTGTAAATTTGGCAATGGCCATATTCTTGTACATAAGATTATGGAATTTGATAGTGCAGAAATGTGGCCAGCTCTTTGAAAGAGCTGTTCAATTGGTCCCAGTCTCCAGCTTTCTCCATAGCCCTCATTTGTTTTTCTGTTCCACATACATATCCAGTTCCTGTTTGAAAGTTACTATTGAATCTGCTTCCAGTTCCCTTTCGTGTTGTCCATTCCAGATTGTTGTAACTTTAAAAAAAAAAAATTCCCCTCATTCTCTCCTCTGGTTCTTTTGCAAGTTATCTTAAATATGTCTCCTTTGCTGACTGACGTACCTGCTAGTGGAAACCATTTCTCCTGAATGAAATTCAGTCAAGGTTCCTGTCCTGGTTTGCTGTGTGTGAGCATTGAATGTAGGCTAGATGGGTCTGTGCTCTGGTGGTCCCAATTGTCAAATAGACTGCCACAGAACTCTCACTGGGGTGAGACTGTACTCCAGCATGATCTGTAGTCCCTAAAACAGAATAGGTAAGGAGAGAATATTCTGGAAAAGGGAGAAATTCAGGAAACCCATTTGGGTGCACACAGATATGATGCAATATGCATTGTATTTCTTAATAAAGATGGTTCCCAGTCACTGCTGTACACTTTAAATTGTTAGTGTTGAGCAAATGAGAGACACTTATGGAAATGAAGGGAGGGGGAAGTTGAAAGGCAAGTAATTTGATTATTTCTTGTATCTTTAATGGTTGGTCATAGAACAGGACTGGAAGAAGCTGAAAACAACTCATGGTCAGAAAGGGGGGCAAAAATAAAACCCAGCATGCAGGAATTAATAGTGCAAGTGGGTGTAATAAATATTCATGTTGAGAATATTTGTCACCATTTGAGATTTTAAAAAACATTCTTATTTTGAAGTTGACCATGCATTGTTATAAATTTAACAGGAGTAATCAACAGATTTTCATGTATACTGGCATTATGATTTTCAATTATAAATTTGCACCCAACATCTGAGCATTCTGAACTTTGTGTTTTTTTTAAAATAAATATTACTTTTCTAAGTAAGTAGAACTCAAATGATAATGGTAACTGAATTAAAGATGACTTACTGGTGGGTTACAGTGACTATATGCTGGTGAGCATTGTTCTCCATTGCAGAAATTAGGTTCAGACAGTTGCATTCCATTTGCTCATCCAGTGTTAGGGTATTGGCTTTTCACATAAACTGATGTTGTAAGTGTGATTCAAATGGGGGCATTGTCATTGGCAAGATTTGCTCTGATCTTTGACTGACAAGTGCTCAAATCGGAATTCCTTTTATTTCAATTGAATTGAAATATCTTGAGGCAATGCCATACTGGTCTCAAATATTTTGAATCATCGCTAATTTGGTAGATGATTTAACTGACTCAGCTATAATTCCATACTTATGGATTTTGGTATCTTGTCCAATAATTTCCTGTTGAAAGTGTAAAGAGTTTTTATCAATTTATAAGTTTTGAAAACTTATAATTTTAAGGTAGTTTGGCAGCATGACATGACTGATTTGCTGTTCTTAAAAATCCTTGTTCATTTGATCACATTCACATTTGTTTCCATACATAACTGTTCTACAGGATGAAAGGTAGTTTTTTTTTATAAGAAAACTCTTCCCCTCCCTTTCTTTCCCCCTCCCCAAAAATAGAAGAGTCAACTTGTTTGATGGAGTATTGAGTGAGCCAGTGCATTCTGTACATTGCATTTCTAATGTGATGGGAATAATTTTAGTGTGCATGCATTTTGCATTTTATTTTTTCAACAAAATATACAAAAAATTGAAACTGGTCAGTAAGGAAATTGTATTTGAGTAATTTTAAAATATGCTTCTATAACCATGGCTTAGAGTATTGTCTTTCATCTGAAATGCATTCCAATAGATCAGAGTTGAGCCTTTGACAAAAGTGCTTTATGTTTAGTTTAACTTTGGTGTTGAGAATTATTCTGAGCCAAACTAAGCAATGAAGAATCATACTGTTCATCATAAATAACACTTTGCTGTATGTAAGACATAATAGCTTTTTGAGCAAAACAATGGAGGGACAATAACCATTTGTACATTGTGACATTGTCGGACAGCTGAATTAATGTCATATCAGCAACTGATGTGCTTGAAGAGATGTGTGGCAATCATTTGGCTCTTGATTAACCCAACTAGAACTTGATTGTTTATCTCAATGAATGCAATCTAATGTAAAAAGTATGAGGGAACTGGCGAAATAAATGTGAACAACATTCAATATTCTGCGGAGAGAACCGATAATTATAATATTTCATGTATAGATTGTTCATCATTCCATAGATTCTGACTAACCAGCTAAGTGTTTCCAGCTTTTTTGATTTTGTTCCTAATGTAAATATGATTCAGCCTCCCCAAGCAGAACTTTAGCCACAAATCTAAAAGTAGGATTTATTTTCAAGGGATCTCTCTGGAAATGTGTTTCAAATTAATTTGGTTAGGACGAGCATAAGTAATCTTAAAATAGTTATTTAAAAGTCCTGTACAATGCAAATATAATTTTCATTTTGTGTGAAATGTTTCACTCTTCATGGTGTATGATTGCTGGAATTCAGTAGAACCTCAGTATTCGGTACCTTGGAAGTTGAGCTGTAACTGATGTGTCAGTAATGAACTTTCTGAATGAGTACCTAGGGGGTTGAAGAAGTGTAACTGAAGTGTCAGTAATATAACATTGATCTCTCTGCTGATGATCTATTGGACAAAGGAGCTGCTGAGTCGAAGAACTAGGTCACAGATTCAATTCCCGATTTGGACTGAGTTGGCTGATGATGGCTGTGATAGTAGATCTTGATGCCCTTCAGTTAATGAGGGGGATAATCTGTCATGGTTCCTGCTCCTGAATGCTGTTCAGTACCCTGCCACCACCTGTATGTTCATGTTGGGTGAAGACAGGACTGGATGAAATACTGTCAGCAGTTTAAAAAGCCCTGCAATTATTTGCTGTCTAGGGTCACACATTGGCATAAGGTATCAGATAGCGGCTGGGGTCCATGGCAAGAGTCCTCACTCGAGAGAGAGAGAGGATAAAAATGGGAAAAAAAATTTTAAAATGAGATACGAGAAATTTGAGATTCTGTAAAACCTAATTTTAGCAATAAATGCTTATACAATAGCAAATTATATATTGCATTACTATAATAGCTTAGAAGTTGAATGTGCTTTTTGTGATGTAGGCGATCAGTTACCGAAGTGCACATAGCTAAGTTTGTGTTGCACTGTTAAATCACAGGATAGTCTTATTGTCAATCATGTTGACATTAGAGCCCTATCAATGTAGACGTCAGGTTGAATTTTACTGGCCCCTCGTGCCATGGGCTGCGGCACGGGGGCTGGTAAAAATTCTGCGGGGAGAGACCTGCCTCGACCCTCAAAGTTGAGAAGGGCCTGCCGCATAGTACTGGAGGTGGGAGGACCTTGGTGCGGCCGCGCCCTCCTCCCCCGCCCCCGCTCAGCGGTGGCATAGTGGTATTGTCACTGGACTAGTAACCCAGAGACCCAGGGTATTTCTCTGGGGACATGGGTTCGAATCCCACCACAGCAGAAGGTGGAATTTGAATTCAATTAATAAATCTGGAATAAAAAAAAAAGCTAGTCTAATGATGGCCAGGAAATCATTGTCGATTGTTGTAAAAACCCATCTGGTTCACCAATGTCCTTTTAGGGAAGAAAATCTGCTGTCCTTACCTGGTCAGGCCTACATGTGACTCCAGACCCACAGCAATGTGCTTGTCTCTTGAATACCCTCTGTAATGGCCTAGAAAGCCACTCCGTTGTATCTAACCGCTACGAAGTCAATAAAACGAATGAAACCGGATGGACCAGCCGGCATCGAACTACGCACCGGAAATGACAATGGCAAACACGGCACTGTCGACCCTGCAATGTCCTCCTTACTAACATCTAGGGGCTTGTGCCAAAGTTGGGAGAGTTGTCCCACAGACTAGTCAAGCAGCAGCCTGACATAGTCATACTCACAGAATCATACCTTACAGATGATTCCTTACAGATCATGCCTTACCGTACATCCTTGTGGAGACGAAGTCCCGCCTTCACATTGAGGATACCCTCCATTGTGTTGTGTGGCACTACCACCGCGCTAAATGGGATAGACTTAGAACAGATCTGGCAGTGCAAAACTGGGCATCCATGAGGTGCTGTGGGCCATCAGCAGCAGCAGAATTGTACTCAACCACAATCTGTAACCTCATGGCCCGGCATGTTCCCCACTCTACCATTACCATCAAGCCAGGAGACCAACCCTGGTTCAAAGAAGAGTGCAGGAGGGCATGCCAGGAGCAGCACTAGGCAAACCTCAAAATGAGGTGTCAGCCTGCTGAAGCTACAACACTGGACTATCTGCGTGCCAAACTGCGATAGACAGAGCTAAGCGATCCCATAACCAACGGATCAGATCTAAGCTCTGCAGTCCTGCCACATCCAGTCATGAATGGTGGCGGACAATTAAACAACTAACTGGAGGAGGTGGCTCCACAAATCTCCCCATCCTTGATGATGGGGGAGCCCAGCACATCAGTGCAAAAGATAAAGTTGAAGCATTTGCAACAATCTTTAGCCAGAAGTGCCGAGCTGATGATCCATCTTGTCCTCCTCCTGAAGTCCCCAGCATCACGGATGCCAGATTTTATGTTGAATGAGCAGCTGTCACGTGCCTTCCTGTTCCTGAACGTAAAAGCCGCTGGGTCATCAGAGCAGATGTTTTCTCTACCGAAGATATGTTCAGATATTCAGGGGTCCTGCTCTGCATTCTGGAAGGGAGTAGGGAGTGATTACAGGGGTCTCACTCTGCATACTGGAAGGGAGGGGGATCACAGGGGTTGCTCTGCATTATTAAAGGGGGGGGGGATTACAGGTGTCTCGCTCTGCATACTGGAAGGTTGGGGGAGGAATCAGGGGTCTCACTCTGCATATGAGGAGTGAGGGGGAGATCACCGGGGTCTCAGCTCTGCATTCTTTAGGGAGGAGTTCTAAGATTACTGGAGGGAAAGCTCTGTAGGCATGAAGGGAGATACTGTATATCCTCCCTCCGTAAATCGTATATGCTCTGTTTGTGAAGGAGCAATGGCACTCTAGTCACCCTGTATGTGGGGAGGGTGCCAGAAAGGGCAGGAGCGTTAAGATTATATGGATGTTGGCGGAAATCGATGCAGCTGGTAGGATCTTGATGCGGTTATGCTGTGCCACTCTGAGTGTTGGCCAACACTCAATGCCATGCCACATAGATCCATGAAAGCACCTGATTTACCTGTCAACACCAATCCCTGCCCTTCGAATAAATGAAGGGTTCACCTTTACCTATCACATGGAAATGGGTATGGCTTATCCTACATTATCCTCTGCTCCTGAGCATCCATGTACGCTGGAGCCAAAATCAGCTGGCAGGTGGGGTCCACGTCGAGGCCGCCGGTGTGAGCAGCAGCCCCCAAGGGGAGCTCGCCATTTCAGTTGCCATGCATCCACAGGGCCTACATGCCATCGGATGTCAGAGCACCAGTGTCAGAGGCGATTGCACATGTAGAGAGGGTGGTGACACGTCTCTGTGCCCTGCTGAAAGATGACCTGCAGCCCATGGGCTTCGGTGGACATGCTATGCCTGCGGTCTTCATAGTGGCAGCGGTTCTCAAGCTTGAGGCCCATGTATCTTTTCAGGGGCCCACCGGAGACTTTTGTGGGATTACAGTCAGCAGTGCACCACTGCTTCAGGGAGGTCATCGATGCCCTGCACATGAGGGCCAGTGAGCATGTCCGCTTCAGGACGGACTCCCACAGCCGGGCCCAGAGGGCCATTGGTTTTTGCATCGTTACCGGAGAACTGTAGGTTTTAATATTCGTAGAATGCACCCTTGTGGCCATTAGGCTACCACCTGCAGACATCACTATTAAAGGAATCCTCTGAATCTAGGTGCAGCTGGTATGTGATCACCAGATTGCTTCATGCAAATCTGTGCCCGTTTGTCATGGCAACTGCCATGACACTTGGGTCCTGTGCCAGTCCCAGCTGCCACTGCTGTTGACTGAACTGGCTCAGATGGAGGGGTGGCTTCTTGGAGACAAGGGCTATCCCTTGCAGACATGGCTCCCGACACCAGTGAGAGACCACAGACCTGAAAATTAACTCAGCTTCTCGCTACAGATGCTGCCTGACCTGCTGAGTTTCTCCAGCACTTTCTGCTTTGCTGCCAGATTGACAGCAGCCCCACTCTTCAGCAGTGAGGTAAATATTTCTTTGAGAGCTGTTAGGAAGCAGGTGCTGGGGCGCTTAAAATAGGGTCCCAGCACCTACTACACAGCTGTGAAATGGTTTCTCACTGCGCCAGATGTCCCGCCTCTCCCCACGTAATATTGGGTGGGCGGCTCATCGCAGTGATGCTAATGAGCCCTCGTGTAATATCGCGGGGGCTCGGCAGTGGCCACTGAATGTGGACACCTTGCCGAGTTCAAAGGGCACCACCATGGAGTGCGGCGCCTGAATAAAATTCAGGCCATCATATTTAGATTAGATTAGATTAGAGATACAGCACTGAAACAGGCCCTTCGGCCCACCGAGTCTGTGCCGAACATCAACCACCCATTTATACTAATCCTACACTAATCCCATATTCCTACCAAACATCCCCACCTGTCCCTATATTTCCCTACCACATTGATTGTATAATACTCAAAAGTTCCATAATGAGGGTAATTTTCCAGAGGATTCAACAAGGTAACCTAGGATCCATCTATGATGAACTTGAAACAGCGATTAGCTAAGGAATGCTGCAGCTGATATTTGGCTAATTTTTTCATTTTGTTTTTCCTTTATTTTTTGTGGTGCTATTGAATTATCCATACCAATGTACACACCCAAAGCATTGGTATTTTGCTGTTAAAATAAGTTTATTTTTTGTAGGTCAATTAGCCAAACTAAAAATTCTTAAATTCAGAAAATGTTCGTTATAATCAGCAGGTCTGGCAGCATCTGATGAGAGAGAACAGAGTTAACATTTCAGGTCTGTGACCTTTCATCAGCTCATTTGCTCTTGTAAAAATTCTTTATTGTGTAAACTAATGTGCCTTGTTAGACTGGTGATACGTGTTTCTTTCACATGACTGCATGTTGTCTTGTGGGAACTTTACCTACATTTTCATATGGGCCTTAGGCAAGTATTCGTGAAGATGAGTTAAATTTGTTTAGGCAACAACTCCAAGTACAATTGGGTTATCACTATTAAGTCTTCATATGCTTTAGTTTTGTGAAGTTAAATTGAAGGTTAATAAGACCTTTAGAGATTGTGTTCTGATGCAATTTTAGATTTTTGTATCTCGCAGGAACAAGACTCGAAAAAATATAAATATTGTCTCCTGTTGGGCCTACGTGATATGCTTGTTGAATTCATTCAGAAAGGACAATCCCAATTGGAGCAATTTTTTTTCAAGGAAAGTATTAACAGTTTTATGCTGATGCCTTCTAAAAACATAATAGATTTAGCAGTATAACCTTTGGTGTGACGTAGGCACTGTAAATTGCAAAATATGGTAAAAGCAAGTATTTGTGGTATTGTGCAAAAGTTAAGCTAAGTAATTTTTATTTGGATGACTTTGGCGCTCGTACCCTGTGCGCACGAGGCCAAGAGGAAAAATATAGTTCTGCCTACTGTCGATCATTGGTCTTTCAAGGTGCATTGCCAGTGAAACTTGCGCCTTTTTATATATTTTTGAAAAAAGCTTATCTTTCTCTTTCTTTGTACTGAGCCATCCCTGGTTGAAAGCGTGGATAACATGTTTGACGAAGACCTATCTGTCCTTTCCTAATACAATTTTGAAAGTAGCCACCAGGAGGTGTGTCAAGTCTGGATAAATCTGATGGTTTTTCTTTTCATTGCAAGATAAGAGTTCACGAGGGTGAATATTTGAAGTTTCTTTGTTCATGGAGAAAAGAACAGATTGAATTTTTAATTCCTGGGGAATCCTGCCCAGGTTTATGAACATTAATCACGTATAAATAAAGTTAACCTAGTTTCTAAATTACTATGAAAATGTGCAGTTTTAGTTTAACCTAAATGAGTAAACAAAGATCAACCAAATCAAACTACAGCGAAAAGCACAACAATGAAAGGTGTG
Source organism: Heterodontus francisci (assembly GCF_036365525.1). Lineage (NCBI taxonomy): Eukaryota > Metazoa > Chordata > Chondrichthyes > Heterodontiformes > Heterodontidae > Heterodontus > Heterodontus francisci. The sequence continues at coordinate 23,191,409 of NC_090402.1, forward strand.
AATACCAAACACAATATCTGGCTGGCTTTTATCTATGTTTTAAATTTAGTAGATCTGAGATACTGCTTCAAAGCTTAAAAAGCTGTTCCACTTATAGTCAGTCACATAGACAGACTCTGAGGCACGGGCAGCAGCATTGCTTGAGGCTATTCAGCCTAGAAATAAAAATGAAGTTGGGAATAACAGATCATCCTTGAAAAAATTAATACATAGTTGGCTTGATCAATGTTGCATGGTTAAAATTGTGTAACGAACGTTTGTCTTTAAACAAGAAGTAAACATTAATTGGTAGTGTATTAGTGCAGCATGTTGGTCCCAAGACAGCACACCACCAGAGCAGATTGCCTGTGGTTTTTCCACAAAGAAAGTGTGATGTGGAGATATGTATTAAATGGGAATACAAATGGAGTATTTTTTTTTTCCACCCAAGATCCACATTCGGATTGCTTGATCGGATGTGATCTACAAATATGCGACTAATGTGGATACTTCCTCAGGTTCAGTGGAGTCTGTCCCTCTTGTAACTGGACCTCTGTTGCGTGGCATTGACTCTTGCTGTCTATTATCCACTTGTAAGATGGTGCAACCCAGGCATATAACAACAATACCCTCTTGTAATTGGAACCAGAAATTCTTGTTTTTCTCATATGCCTGTATAATCTTTTCCAAGGTGAACTGAGAAAACACTTGGCAAGATTAGGCCAGTTATGAATTCTTAAGCTGTTTTTTCATAGCCAGTGAACATATCGAGCAACGGTACTGATTGGACTTGCATAATTCAATCTGTATAACTTCTCTTCCTGCCATAACATAAAATAATAGTCATGCTATACTTCCCCCACATCAGTGATCTTGTTGCTTGACTTGAGTAGATTACGTCCTCACCATCCTCTTTCTTTCAGTGTGGAAATAGCTGTCATTGCAGCCTTTTGCTTTAAAAACCTGACTGACTTCCCATGCATCTGCCTGTTTTTTTTTTCATTTGAGGTCACTACCTGAGAGGAAGACCTGTGTAATATAATCTAGCAGAATGGTTGTGATTATCAATTACCAGGATAAGCTAACAAATCATTTCTTGTTTACAGTCTTTGGAGCAAATTAGCATTTTAACTACCCTTCCCAGTGCCTTTTTAAAATTTACGTGCCTACAATTTATTTTTAAAAACACAACCCTTATTTGTAATATTTTTTCCCAAATCTGTTCTGTGTGCAATTGATCAAAAATTCAAGACCTGTTTCATTTGATTAATCTTTGCATTGGCAACTGACTGTTCAAGGGACGTGTGCTTAAGTGTTTAATGTATAACCACAAGTTGAAAGAATAGCTGAGTTTAAACTTGCTGATTTTTAATCCCTAACTTTCTAATTCAGGTAATCAGACAAACATATGGTTAAATTACAGTTCATAAATACAAAAGCAACATTTACAATATGAATGTATACAGATCAAACACTTGTCCTCAATGGAGTAAATTCTTTGACTGATTTTTGTGATACAGGTACAATCCTCAGTGTTATCTGTATAGCCTGACTTGTTCTTGCCAACTTGCATTACACTGGTTCCATCCTGCTATATCTGCCATTGAGCTGAGTGGATGTATGCGCAGAACTTTGCTTTTATCCTCAACCTCTTCCTCCCAGATTAAGATAAGGTGGTTAGGAAGGCATATGGGATACTTGCCTTCATTAGCTGAGGCATAGAATATAAGAGCAGGGAGGTTATGATGGAGTTGTATAAAACGCTAGTTAGGCCACAGCTGGAGTACTGTGTACAGTTCTGGCCGCCACACTATAGGAAGGATGTGAATGCACTGGAGAGGGTGCAGAGGAGATTCACCAGGATGTTTCTAGGACTGGAGCATTTCAGCTATGAAGAGAGACTGGATAGGCTAGGGTTGTTTTCCTTGGAGCAGAGAAGGCTGAGGGGGGGACCTGATTGAGGTATACAAAATTATGAGGGGCATAGATAGGGTAGATAGGAAGAAACATTTTCCCTTAGCGGAGGTGTCAATAACCAGGGGGCATAGATTTAAGATAAGGGGCAGGAGGTTTAGATGGGATTTCAGGAAAAAAAATTTCACCCAGAGGGTGGTTGGAATCTAGAACACACTGCCTGAAGGGGTGGTAGAGGCAGGAACCCTCGCAACATTTAAGAAGTATTTTAGATGAGCACTTGAAAAGCCATAGCCTACAAGGCTACGGGCCAAGTGCTGCAAAATGGGATTAGAATAGATAGGTGCTTGATGGCCGGCACAGACACGATGGGCCGAAGGGCCTGTTTCTGTGCTGTATGACTGACTAATTTTTTGAAAGAGTAAAATTAGTGAGGATTATGAAATCAATGGAACATTTTGGAAACTGAAGATAAAGAATTGTTCGGACTTTTTTTTAGCTTGAAGTTCTTTGATTTTTTTTGGCAGACCAATATGATTTGAAATTCGGGAATGTAGTGAATTGTAAATTATTAGGAATACAAAGCATCAAGCTGGTTAATGTTTACTTAGGATTACTGAGATTGAAATTTCTCTGCAACTAGCTTTGGAATTACATTTTTGGATTCTAACATAAATGCTTGACATATTTGAAATTTCCCCTCTGTTGTGTTACCTGTGGTGGTTTCCTTTACAGATTAAATGGATTAATGCTTTTGCTAAAATAGTAGTTTTTGGCAAATGCTTGAAGTGCTCATAAGTGAGTTATCGCATTGTGTAATCTCTGCATATATAATTAAACAATTGGCAAAAAAGACATCCCAGAGACTGATTTCACATGTCTTGATATGGAGTGTGAAATTATTTTTTATTTTGTGCCCATCAATGCTGCACGCACTAGATAATCAGAACAGTTTCCTTTTTGGGCACTCTTCATCTGCATTTGGACAGGCAGAACCTGGTTGGATACAGACATAGGTTCCCTTTATTCCACTCGCAACAATATGACTCATTGTTCAGTTTAGATTATTACTATTATATCAATGTGACTTTTTTCCATTTCCTACAACTTTCATCCTTGTTGCCATTCTGAAAAGCTGCTAAATTAATGCTGATTAGGAGCAGTTTTGTACCTTGGGACATTAGGAATTAGCTTGGGACTGTCCAAATTCATTTTAAACAAAACACTTGAATTTTGAGGAAGAAATAATTTATCATGCATGCGCTAGTCTGGAGAAAAGGACACAATTACAGCTGATTTTATTTGATTATTGAGGTGTGGCTGCAGCAGCATTGTCGCTTAAAATTTCAAGAAATTTTCACAAAGAAATCTTGCATCTATAATGCACTTTTATATCCTGCCTATCAAACATTGCAAAGCACATCATCTTTGATAAATTCCTTTTGTAGGTGCAGTCACTGTGTAGATGAATATAGCATCCATTAAGGTCATGCAAACCATCAGCTGAATAATCAGTTTAATCTATATTTTTGGGTGCTAACAGTTAAGGGAGCAGTGTTGACCAGTACATTAAGATATCCCTGCACTTCAAATAGTGCTATGTGCTCTGTTGCATTCACGTGAACCACGGCCTTTGTTAAAAGGCACTTCTACAGTATGACTGCTTTGTCAGTACTATACTAGAGTGCCAGTCTTGACCGTGTTTGAGCACTAGACTGATGCTTAATGCATGAAATAATGTCATTTAATATTATGTTTTAAGTCAAATAATACATTGGTAGTGTTTCTACTGTCTGCAAAATATCATTATCAAATACAATGTATGTTTGCACATGTAAGGCTGATTGTGTTTCCGCTAATAAGTCGGTTGTTTTCATGGGAAAATTTCAAGACATCTGAACTTTGCACTGCTTCTAAATTCCAGAAACGTGTGTGTGTTTTTGTAAGGGGAAAGAATGGGGAGTCAGGAAAGTGATCAACATTTGAGTGATGTAACAAAATGATTTACTGCAGGAATTGTGGAAACTTGAAATATTTGCCACAGTGGCAGTTCCCCCAAGAGTGATAAGTAGAAACTATTGCAGTGGTGGTGGTGTATTGCTGGATTTGTTTCATAAATGGTGGAAGTAAATTAGTAGTCTTCAGGTAAAATTAAATCAGTTCTTTATCCAGTAGCACACTGTGACTGTATTTGTAACTTGAAAAGCAGTTTGCAAAATGATCAACTGTGTTTTATCTATAGAATAATAGACTGTTACTACAGTGAGGAGCATTTAGGTTCCGTTCTGGATTGGTGCTCCTCTGTTTTGTGATTATTGAATAGAGGCTTTGCTTTGTCAGGTGAGATTGTTAAAGGACCTAGATAAATGTCGCAGTGCAGCAAAATCAACACTGCTTGCCATTGTGAAAATAACACAAGTCATGATTTGCTATTATTATGCTATCTTTTAGCAGCCTAAAGAGACATAACTGGCATGCTTGGTTTCAGTTCTTGTACTGAAGAAAAATATTTTCTGTATTGAATTTAAGTTGCACAGCTAATTTACTAAGTAAGTTAGCTAAATTGCTATAGATTAATATTAAACAGTATTGGCCAAGCTTTGTGGACCCCATTGAGAGTGCTGAATGCTTTAATTCCCATAACAGTTGAGTTAGCAGTTTGATTTTCCAAAAACTTTCATTGACTTAATTTTATTTACATCAGGATCATCAAGCATGGCTGCAATTGTGGTTGTCCATAACCATGAGATTTGTTAATTTCTTATAAAGAAAATGATTTAAAATGCAATTTGCCAATAATAGAAAAATCCAATTCAGAAATAATTTCTCAAGTTATTAATTTTAAAATCCAAATTAGTTTTTTTTCCCCTCAAGATTTTTTCCAAGAAAATCACCATGAGTGTTCTTTTTTCTAAATTTTTTTCATGAGATTTGGGCATCACTGGCTAGGCCAATATTTATTGCTCATCCCTAATTGCCCTTGAGAAGGTGGTGGTGAGCTGCCTTCTTGAATCGTTGTAGTCCATGTGGTGTAGGTACACCCACAGTGCTGTTAGGAATAAAAACAAGAAATGCTGGAACCACTCAGCAGGTCTGGCAGCATCTGTGGAAAGAGAAGCAGAGTTAACGTTTCGGGTCAGTGACCCTTCTTCGGAACTAGGACCCGAAACGTTAACTCTGCTTCTTTTTCCACAGATGCTGCCTGACCTGCTGAGTGGTTCCAGCATTTCTTGTTATTATTTCAGATTTCCAGCATCCGCAGTATTTTGATTTTATTTTAGTGCTGTTAGGAAGGGAGTTCCAGGATTTTGACCCAGCCACAGCGAAGGAACAATTATATAGTTTCAAGTCAGGATGGTGTGTGCCTTGGAAGGGAACTTGCAGGTGGTAGTGTTTCCATGCATCTGCTGCCCTTGTCCTTCTAGTTGGTAGAAGTTGCATGTTTGGAAGATGCTGTCGAAGGAGCCTTGCTGAGTTACTGCAGTGCATCTTGTAGATGGTACACACTGCTGCCACTGTGCATCGGTGGTAGAGGGAGTGAATGTTGAAGGTGAGGCATAAGATGCCAATCAAGCAGGCTGTTTTGTCCTAGAGTCGAGCTTCTTGAGTGTTGTTGGAGCTGCACTCATCCAGGCAAGTGGAGAATATTCCATCACACTCCTGACTTGTGGATGGTGGACAGGCTTTGGGGAGTCAGGAGGTGAGTTACTCGCCTCAGAATTCCCAGCCTCTGTTCTGCACTTGTAACCTTGGTATTTATAAGGCTATTCCAGTTCAGTTTCTGGTCAATGATGACCCCCAGGATGTTGATAGTGGGGGATTCAGCGATGATAATGTCATTGAATGTCGCGGAGATGTTTAGCTTCTCTCTTGTTGGAGATGGCCATTGCTTGGCACTTGTGTGGCGCAAATGTTACTTGCCACTTATCAGCTCCAGCCTGAATGTTGCTTAGGTCTTGCTGCATATGGACACTGACTGCTTCAGTGTCTGAGGAGTCGCGAATGATGCTGAACATTGTGCAATCATCAATGAACATCCCCACTTCTGACCTTATGATGGAGGGATGGTCATTGATGAAGCAGCTGAGGATTACTATGTTGGGCCTAAAGAGCACATGGAAAAAGTTCTAGCCATGTTTTTTTAAAAAAGGAAATTGAATTGAAATTACTGATAAATGAACAAAACCAGGTGCTGGAAAAATAGATAAAGCTAAACTATAGATAGCTTCCTTTGTTAAAGGGCTGGTGTTTGTATTTATATCACTGGATTGTTATAGTGCAGAAGGAGACCATTCGGCCCATCGTGTCGGCTCTCTGAAAGAGCAATTCCCTGAGTTCCACTCACCTGCTTTCTCCCCATAACTCTGCACATTCTTCCTTTTCATATAACTGTCCAATTCCCTTTTGATTGCTTCAATTGAACCTGCCTCCACCACTTTCTCAGGCAGCGCATTCTAGACCTTAACCACTTGCTGCGTCAAAAAGTTATTCCTCATGTCACTTTTGCTTCTCTTACCAAATACTTTAAATCTGTGCCCTCTTGTTCTCAATTCTTTCACGAGTGGGAACAGTTTCTCTCTATCTACTCTGTCCAGACCCCTCATGATTTTGAATACCTCTATCAAATCACCTCTCAGCCTTCTCTTCTCCAAGGAAAACGGTCCTAACTTCTCCAATTTATCTTCATAACTGAAATTCCTCATCCCTGGAACTATTCTCGTGAATCGGCGCCCAGAATTGGACACAATATTCCAGCTAAGGCTGAACTAGTGTCTTTTATACAAGTTCAACATAACTTCCTTGCTCTTGTACTGTATACCTCTATTAATAAAGCCCAGGATACTGTATGCTTTATTATCTGCTCTCTCAACCTGTCCTGCCACCTTCATTGACTTGTGCACGTATACACCTAGGTCCCTCTGCTCCTGCACCCCCTTTAGAATTGTCCCCTTTATTTTGTATCGTCTCCATGTTCTTCCTATCAAAATGAATCGCCTCACATTTCTCTGCATTGAACTTCATCTCCACCTGTCTGCCCATTCCACCAACTTGTCTATGTCCTTTTGAAGTTCTACACTATCCTCCTCACAGTTCACGATGCTTCAAGTTTCGTATTATCTGCAAACTTTGTGCCCTGTTCACCAAGGTCTAGGTCATTAATATATATCAGGAAAAGCAAGGGTCCCAACACTGATCCCTGGGAACTTCACTACAAACCTTCCTCCAGCCTGAAAAACATTCATTGGCCACTACTCTTTGTCTCCTATCACTTAGCCACTTTTGTATCCATGTTGCTACTGTCTCTTTTATTCCATGAGCTACAAGTTTGCTCACAAGTCTGTTGTGTGGCACTGTATCAAATACTTCATGATTGCAAGTGTTCCAGTATGACCAGAAACTATTATTTTTTTTCCATGCAGTGCACAAGCAGAGAAGTTTTAGTGATATTGCCCTTCCTGTAAAATATTCCTATTGCTTTTTTTCAATTACTTTTGGTTTATATCTGTAGCTGTATTTTTCCCAGTTAGCGCTAATAAATTCTTCCAACCAAATTTATAAATTAGACAAAATTTCTGAACTTTTGCAGTTGGGGGATAATTTATTTCGAGTAGGGTAGATTTAGTCATGTAAATTGGATGTCATGCAATTTATGCATTGAGATTTAGTCCTGTATTTTTTTAATATAGGGGGTAGAAGGCAAGCCAAGTGAACCAATCAAAACTTCTCAAAAATATACAAGTCCTTTTAGTCTGCTTTATTCCCCTTTATGTAATGTCCATATTGTTTTCAGAAGGTGATAATTAAATATACATTTAAAGGAATCAAGGCTACCCGCCTGAATAATAAAAACTCTGCAATTCAATCCCAAAACGATAAAACCTCTCAGAATTCCTTATTAAAATATATTTGACCAGACTCTGTAAATCAGCAGCCCAGATACAGATGCATTTGCATTACATAGCATAAAATATGAAATGTATTGCTTCAACTATGAAATATCTGCAAACAAATATTAGCTTTTAAATATATCATGCTTTTTTATATAGTTATACACTGTATTAAATTTAAGGCACATAGAGAGCAAAATCAGCAGTTACAGCATTTTCTGTTTATCACTAATAGTTACCTGCCACTGTTCTTGTAAAATAACTGGTAGAATTATAAGGGGAGGTGGCAGTAATTTCAGCGCCTCAATTTTTTATTGTTCCAGAAAGTAGTGTTGGAGAGGTGGGAGTTTTAGTTTTTATATTTAAAAAAAAATGGAGGAGCCCTTTTGGAAGTTATTTCTCCTCTAACAACAACTTGTGTTTATATATTTTTAAAAATTCATTCATGGGATGTGGGCGTTGCTGACTAGGCTAGCATTTATTGCCCATCCCTAATTGCCCTTGAGAAGGTGGTGGTGGTGAGCCATCTTCTTGAACCGCTGCAGTCCATGTTGGGTAGGTACACCCACAGTGCTGTTAGGAAGGGAGTTCCAGGATTTTGACCCAGCAACAGTGAAGGAACGGCTATATAGTTCCAAGTCAGGATGGTGTGTGGCTTGGAGGGGTACTTACGGGTGGTGGTGGTCCCAGGCATCTACTGCCCTTGTCCTTCTAGGTGGTCGAGGTCCCGGGTTTGGAAGGTGTTGTCTAAGGAGCCTTGGTGCGTTGCTGCAGTGCATCTTGTAGATGGTACACACTGCTGCCACTGTGCGTCGGTGGTGGAGGGAATGAATGTTTGTGAATGGGGTGCCAATCGAGCTGGCTGCTTTGCCCTGGATGTTGTCGAGCTTCTTGAGTGTTGCTGGAGCTGCACCCATCCAGCCAAGTGGAGAGTATTCCATCACACTCGTGACTTGTGCCTTGTAGATGGTGGACAGGCTTTGGGGAATCAGGAGATGAGTTACTCGCCACAGGATTCCTAGCCTTTGACCTCCTCTTTTAGCCATGATATTTATATGGCTACTCCAGTTCAGTTTCTGGTCAGTGGTGACCCCCAGGATGTTGATAGTGGGGGATTCAGCGATCGTAATGCCATTGAATGTCAAGGGGAGATGGCTTATTCTCTCTTGTTTCAGATAGTCATTGACTGGCACTTGTGTGACATGAATGTTACTTGTCACTTATCAGTCCAAGCCTGGATATTGTCCACGTCTTGCTGCATTGCTACACGGACTGTTTCAGTATCCGCGAAGTCGCGAATGGTGCTGAACATTGTTCAATCATCAGCAGACATCCCCACTTCTGACCTTATGATAGAGGGAAGGTCATTGATGAAGCAGCTGAAGATGGTTGTGCCTAGGACACTACCCTGAGGAACTCCTGCAGTGATGTCCTGGAGCTGAGATGATTGACCTCAAACAACCACAACCATCTTCCTTTGCGCTCGGTATAACTCCAGTGGAGAGTTTTCCCCTGATTGCCATTGACTCCAGTTTTGCTAGGGCTCCTTGATGCCATACTCTGTCAAATGCTGTCTTGATGTCAAGGGCAGTCACTTTCACCCCACCTCTGGAGTTCAGCTCTTTTTGTCTGTTTGTACCAAGGCTGTAATGAGATCAGGAGCTGAGTGACCCTGGAGGAACCCAAACTGAGCGTCACTGAGCAGGTTATTACTAAGCAAGTGCCGCTTGGTAGCATTGCCAACGACACCATCCATCACTTTACTGATCGCAAGTAGACTGATAGGGCTGTAATTGGCCAGGTTGGATTTGTCCTGCTTTTTGTGTACAGGGCATACCTAGGCAATTTTCCACATTGTTGGGTAGATGCCAGTGTTGTATAGTGTTCTAATTATGTAGTGCCTTTAATGTAATAAAACATTCCAACACGCATACAGGAGCATTAGTAAACAAAATTTTACATAGCCATATAAGGAGAAACTGGGATAGGTGACCAAAAGCTTAATCAAAGAGGCAGGTTTTAAGGAGCTCCTTAAAGGTGAAGCAAAAGTTTGAGGGAGGGAACTCTGGAGCTTGTGGTCTGGACAGCTGAAAGCACAGGTGGCAACAGTGGAGCAATGAAAATCTGGGATGTGCAAGAGAGCAGAATTAGAGGAGCGCAAAGATCTCAGGGTTGCAGAGTAAAGGGGTTTACGGAGAGGGAGGGGTGAGGCCATGGAGGTATTTGAAAATTGGATGAGAATTTTAAGAGTTGTTGTCATATTGGGAACCAAGATTTACCCTTCCTTGTTTAAAGTTTTCTTCTACTTTATTTAAACTTTTCCTGTTGCTTCAAAAATATATACTGTACTGCATATTTTCTCCAATCTGCATTTAGTGTAGATTTATCATGTTCATTAAATTTTCAATTTGTATGTTTTTATTCCTTCTCTTTTCCCCAACTCCTCATATCATGCACCACTTACCCGAGGACTTGGAGAACACCGTAGGTGTGAATTTGTATCATGCTGCGCTTGGTGATGCAGTATTCAAATCAGATCAAAACATGCTACGGGAGCCAAGCATAGCTTGGCTATTTTTTCAAATATATGTCTGAGTTTGTATGGTGTATAATGTGAGGTCTTTAGGTTTTAAAAACTCCCCTTTGTACTCCCACTTAGTGAAATCAATCACTCTCTGTGTGAAAGTGAGTAAGCATTGCCTAAAATAACCTTTTTAGCCAATTATTATTGTGCTAATCAACTAAACACAATCTATTAAATCTAATTAGCACTGGGCCAGCTTGATTGGCTTTTGGAACATGCATATAAGCCACATGTATAGTTGATGTGGTGCTTCAATTACTATTCCACTGAAGATGGCAACATTGTTGTAATTAAGTAAATACTTCAATGTTATTTTTAATTCAAATCAACTGAAAAACTAACAATTTCCACATGAACTATGGCCTTGTAAGGTTGTTTCAACTGACTAGTGATTTAGTAACAAGGGCCTCTGACTTCAGAACATTAGAAGACTGAAAGGAAGAGAGAACTTTTTAGAAACATTTTCACTTGAGTATTATGAGAATATGGAATGTTTTATCATCCGACTATTCTGGCAATTATTAAATAAGGGAATGGATAGATATTTGGGTGGAAAAGGGAATATGAAAGCATCCAGGGAAAGGATAGGGAAAATGATAGCTCCATTTGAAGAGTGAGCATTGACACTTGAGCCTCTTTCTGTGCTGTAATTTGTCTGATTCTAAAATGATGCTTTTATAGCACAGGATATTACTTTTTCATTTCAGTCTGAAAAATGTAACCTTTTTATGATTTTAATTCACACAATTATACCATTATTCCAATAACAAGTCACAATAAGTCCATTGCCATACCACATTATTTTTGATTTCCTGTGGAATTTATAATTTTGTGCAAAAACCATCCTTGAAGGGATCAAGCAGAATATAATAGAAACAAATGTAGGTTCTAGGCTCAATACTTACATGTTAAACAATTAAAGTAAAAGCATTACTTACTGTCCCGACATCAACCAGGGAAGTTAAAAAAAAAAATCAACATCCTTGCAGCCTACACTCATTTTTCCCACCTTCCCAGTTGAGATGTGTAGAACTCAGGCATAATCAAGAAGAGGATGAAAACACTAGAACAGTCCTGAGTTTTATAGAAAGGAGTATATACATCATCCTCATCTCAACAGAGCAGATCATTTAAAATCAAAACAAAAGTCTGTCTTGCTTCTGATTCAGCTGGGCCTACCACCTTTTTTAAGAGGAGTTGGATTGAAATGTGGTAATGAACCTGTTTGATTTAATTACTGCTTCTCAGATCTGAATAAAATAGGCCGCACATTGTTGAACTTGTAGCTGCTGTGTTTTACATGAAGAGCAGGATGCTGAAGTAGTACTTTTGCTTTCTTCATGTGTTCATTCACGTAGTGGCAGTAGTAATCAAAGTATTACCAATTATGGAATAGTGAAATAAAAACAAAGTTCTGGAAATACTCAGCAGATCAGACAGCATCAGAGTTCTGATGAAAGGTCACTGACCTGAAACGTTAACTCTGCTTCTCTCTCCACAGATGCAGCCAGACCTGTTGAGTATTTCCAGCACTTTATTTTTATTAACCCTATATCTGGGTTGACCCAATTCATGCAATTGTTAGTAATTGTGATTCATTTTTAAAAATTCAGTTGAATTAAGTACTTATTTAAAAGTTAGTGGAAATTCTAAAGACACAGCAGCAGCCACTTGTTCCTAAGTGCTGTTACTCTCCTTGGATGCACTTCAGCAACATTTTACCATCACCAACCACATCTGACCCTTGATACTCAGCAGACACAAATTAAATCATTCACTGCGCATCACACCAGTTGACCCATCACACACATTAACCGTCACACCAGTTGACCCAGGAGAGAGAGTGTTAAGAAAGAGGATGACATGTAATTTACCCCCTGAGGTCACTCACTTCGTTCAATATATCTATGGCAAGATTAATATTGTACAAATGATTAAACAAACTCTTGACATAATCTGAATATTTAAAGTTAACATTGCCACACCACAGTACTTTGTTACTCATCTTTTGATAAAATTTATATTTTTTTAAAACAGAACAGCAGAGATATTAAACAGGCTACAGTAAGGCATACACCTGTTTTTAATTTAAAAGCTGCAGAGAGAAAATGAAGTACTACTTGTGTGTGTGAGGATAAAAAGGGAAAGTAGATGAAGCTTGTCCTTTTGGGGTGGGGGGGGGGGGGGGGTGTGCAGCCCACGTTGAACTGTGGGGTAACAAGATATTCTGATCTTGCTTGCCAGAAATCGTACCACTCAGTTCCACCAATGCCACCTCTCTCCCTCTCTAGCTGCTTACTCAGGCTGAATCAGATGCTTCATGACCTTCATTTTCTGCTTAACCCTGACTGGAGCAGCAAATGTCAACATCCATTCCATCACCAAGTCATCCAAACTTATCCAGAAATCTATCTACTGGCATTCTATTTTCATAGTAAGTCCCGTTCACCTATTACTCCTATCCTTGCTGCCCTTTCCACTGTATATTTACTGCAAAATTCTTGCCCTGGTTTGCAAACTCCTCCATTCCTTGTGCCATCATATCTCTGCAACCTCCTTCAACACTATCACAGCTCACAATCTCATGTCTTTTAACTCTACTATGTGCTCCCTCTCCCTCCTACTATCAGTGACAGCCTTGGCCACTATGTACATGCTTTCTGGAATTATCTTCCAAAAGCCATGCACCTTGCTACATCTCTTCCCATTCTTCAAAGATCCCTCAAACCTAGCTCTTGAACCACACCCTCATCACCTGTAACCTCTTGCCTCCTGCCTTTCCTATTCCCTTGTGAAGCTCTATGTTTTGCAATATATGATAACCAAAACAACTTTTGTTTTCAGAAGTACAACAATCATGCAGAATTTTCATTCCCAAGACAAAATACGCAGTAAAATATCCTAAATACATAAACTCCGGAAGGAGCAGGTTTATTGAGCTAATTAGTTAAACAAAGTATTGATTAAAAAAAAAACATGCAGCCTTACAACATCATGTGCTTATGTAATCTTAAAAACCCTCAGTGGTTCCAGTTACCCCACCCCCCCAAAACAAAATGAGATATCGAAATTCCAACATTGTAATCTTCTCAAGAGAAACAGCTTTGTAACACTTGGTATAAGTTAAAGGTATCACTTTTTGATGGTGTTAAATGTTTGTTGTGACATGATTATATGCTTTAGTTACAGAAGTAGTTAGAATAAGGTCAACTCATTTGGAGTCAAAAAAGCTCATGAAATAGTACTATCTCATTTCTCCAGAAGTCAGTCAATTCAACACCAAAGGTTGCAGGACTGTGGAATTCGTCCCTCCATCTCTAACAAAGTGAACACAGACATACAAAACATCTCTCACTGCAGCAACAGCAATATAAGGGTGGCACACCTTTGAAGTACTTTATTGGCTGTGAAGTGCTTTGGGATCATGGGTGGGCACCGACATGGTGCACCATGGATATTTGACAAAATTATTGTATAGCCAACCTAATGCCATCAAAACACAGTCCGATTTTGAAATGCATTTTTCCCTATTAAGCGAGTACCTGGCATTGTTTCTGCTTGCACACGATGTAGCAATGCGCAGAATCCAGATAGATGTCCATCAATCAAGTGTGATCGTGATCTCTTTCTCCCTCTCTGATAATCCCTATCCCCTGCTGTATGTCCATCTCCCATCTGTATGTACATCTCTTCCTTCCGTCCTTCCTTCCCTCCCTCCTTCCTTCCCTCATTTTGGTTGCTTTTTGTTGTTTTGTTTCTATCTTTTTATCTGGTATGACAGCAGTGCCAGTAATCTGAATGTAATGTGCCTTGTTAATGACTGATTACTCAGCTGCTTTCTGATGGGTGAGAAAGGCTAAACCCACATTGCATTGTGCTACTTTAAAAAAAAAAAAATTTTAAATTGTACGGAATGTTTTTGACACACTGCCTTAAATCTAGAGAATTCTCTACAGTTGCTACAGTTTTGAATAGTGCTTCAAGGATTTATTCAATTCCTGATCAGATAAATTAAGATTAAATTTCTTAAAGTTTAGCAGTATCACGCAGCATTATTGTACACGTGCTGACAAAAGCTGTCACATAGAAAAGATTTTTTTAAATCGAAAACTTTTACGTATAGTAACTTCTGCTTGAAAATTCTGGATGCAGATACATCAGATGGTTTACTTTCTATAATTTGTCATTGGAATAGTAATCTTCCAATTACTTTTTTGACAATGCATATTCTTAGAAAACTTGTGTATGGATGTCTTCAGAGAATATGATTGTAAATATTTGGCTCTAACAAGAGCCACCCAGTTTACTTTAATAAAAGTCATGTGTGTGCATGACCTAAGTACTCTTTTCTCTCCACTGTGTCAAGATACTTTATTGGGATAGTAAGAATTCTGGAACTCAGAGGGAAGATTTCCTCTGCTATTTGTAGGGAACAGGAAATTTATTCTTTGTTTTTATGACTAAATGGCACACAGAAGAAAATTTCAAATGGCTTTGTTTTTCAATTAAGTAAGCAGATGGTGTACTTCTGATCCTGGATCAGATCTATTTGTTTTAATTTGCAAGTGGTTTGTTTCATGCTGAGATGGATTAATGGTTTGGAGCCTGTGATTGGATGCTGTGAATTTTATTTCATTCTTGTCCTGTTTGTATTTATGATTTTTTAAAAATTATTTCTCTTGATATGGGCATAACTAGCAAAGCAGGCATTTACTGTCCATCCTGAGTTGCCCTCAGAGGAGGTCGGCCACTTGAACTGTTGCAGTCTTTGTACCTATAGTGCTGTTGACCCAGCAGCAATGAAACGTCAGTATGTGTTGCAAGTCAGGATAGCATGCGTTTTGCAGGGGATGTAATCTGATCTCATCTGACCATGTAGTCAAGAGGAAGTAGTAAATACAAGCTTAAAATTATCGCACCCTGGTATAGTTTACTATTTAGTTCAGTGAGAAGTGTCTGACATTCTTGACCAAGACTTGCACCACATTGCACGTGTTCGAGAGTTGTGCTAGCCGATGCTGGGAATAAAATAATTAATCAATTGTGCATTAGTCAGTGTTGTAATGAAGCAATTAGATGAGAATCTAGCAGTATTTAACAGTTGCCTAGACTGGAAGTCGGGTAATTGTGAATTTATTGATACTGATTACATTTGATAACTTATTTTCCTGATGTTTTTCCGGGCTGCACTTAGAAAGCTATAGATGACATTTAATAATCAATTCAACTAGCCATAATATAATAGGTTAATAATAGCTGACACATCTGTTCAGAAATGTTGTTTTATTCGTTTGGGGTTGTGAGTGTCACTGGCAAGGCCAGCATTTATTGTCCATCCGCAGATGCCCTTGAGAAGCTGGTGGTGAGTCTCCTTTTTAAACCACTGCAGTCCATGTGTAAGTCCATGTGGTATATGTACATAAGAACATAAATAGGAGCAGGAGTAGGCCATTTGGCCTCTTGAGCCTGCTCTGCCATTCAATAAGATCATGGCTGATCTGATTGAATCCTTAACTCCAGTTTCCTGCCTTCGTTTTCCCCCCCTCATTACCCTTGTCCCCCTTGTAGATCAAAGATCTGTCCAGCTCAGCCTTGAGTATATTCTCTGCTGTTTTGGAGGGAAGTTCCAGGATTTTGAACCAGTGATCGTGGAGGAATGACAAAATATTTTCAAGTCAGGAATTTGCAGGTATATTTCCATGTGCCAACTGTCCTTTTTCTTGGCAGTCGAGGTTTTAGGTTTAGAAGGAACTGTGAAAGAAGCCTTGGTGAATTGCTGCAGTGCATCTTGTAGATGGTACACAATGCAACCACGGTAGTGAATGTTTGAGGGTGGTGGATGTGATGCCAATCAAGCAGGTGCTGTTAAGCTTCTTGAGTGTCATTGAAGCTGCACTCATCGAGGCATGTGAAGCATATTTCATCACACTCCTGATTTGTGCCTTGTAGATAGTGGCCACATTTTGGGAGCCAGCAGGTGAGTCACTTTTCAAGGAACACCCAGTCTCTGACCTGCTTTGTAGCCATGATATTTATGTGGCTGCCGCAGTTAAGTTTCTGATCAATGGTGACCCCCTGGATGTTGACGTGGGTAGATTCAGTGGTGCTGAAGACATTGAATGTCAAGGGGAGGTGGTTAGATCTCTGTCTTGTTGGAGATGGCTGTTGTGTGACACTTAAGTAGCAAGTAACATTTGCACCATATATCAGCCCAAGCCTGAATGTTGTCCAGATCTTGCTGCATGGGGCATGGACTGCAGCAGTTCAAGAAGGCAGCTCACCACCCCCTTCTTGAGGGCAATTAGGGATGGGCAACAAAAACTGGCCTTGCCAGTAATGCTCACATCCTATGAAATGAATAAAAAATAAACTCCTAATTTTATGTTGGAGCAGCTGAAAATGGTTGGGTGTAGGACCGTGCCCTGAGGAACTTTTGCAGTGATTGCCTGCGGCTGATATGATTGGCCTCCAACAACCATAACCATCTTCCTTTCTGCTTGGTATGACTCCGGTTCGTGGAGAGTTTTCCGCCCTATTCCCATTGGTTCCAATTTTGCTATTACACTGTCAAATGCTGCCTTGATGTCAAGGGCAGTTGCTCTCACTTCACCTGCTCACAACAGTCTGCCTTTCCATGAGCAAACGAGATGATCCGCTTAGTTCAGCCATTAATACTAACTACATTTATGGGCTATGGAGGGGAGGAAAAAGTGTACTTTGCTACTCCTCAAAATCCTCCCATATTTGGAGCAAGGTGGTGATGAAGTCTGGAGCTGAGTGATCTAGGCGAAATCCAAGCTGAGCTTCGGTGTGCGGGTTGATGAGTAAGTGCCACTTAATAGCGCTGTCAAAGACATCTTTGCTTTTGCTGATGATTGAGCAGAGTGATGGGGGAGGGTATTTGGCCAGATTGAATTTGTTCTGCTTTTATGTACAGGACATACCTGGGCAATTTTCCACTTTGTTGAGTAGATGCCAGTGTTTATAGCTGTATTGGAACAGCTTGGCTTGTTCTGGAACGCTTCTTCAATACTACAGCTGGGATGTTGCCGGAGTCAGGCCAGTGCACTCAGCCATTTCTTGCTATCATATCAAGTTAATTG
The DNA here is from genome assembly GCF_036365525.1 of Heterodontus francisci. NCBI lineage: Eukaryota > Metazoa > Chordata > Chondrichthyes > Heterodontiformes > Heterodontidae > Heterodontus > Heterodontus francisci. Next base: position 23,208,877 of record NC_090402.1, read on the forward strand.
AATTGGCTGAAGGTGATTGCAAAAGCTTCAGACTTGTCTTTTGCACTCAGGAGCTGCCTTCATTGAGGATGGGGATGTTCATGGAGCCTCTTCTCCAGTTAGTTGTTTAATTGCCCACCACTGTTCACAACTGGATGTGGCAGGATTGCAGAGCTTTTGATCTGATCCGTTGGTTGTGGGATCCCTGAGCTCTGTCGCAAACATGCTGTTTCTGCTGTTTAGCATGCATGTAGTCCTGTGTTGTAACTCCACCAAGTTGGCACCTCATTTTTAGGTATGCCTGGTGCTGCTCATTGAGCCTCAGTTGTGGTCATGGTAGAGTCAATGATGTGTCAGGCCATGAGGTTACAGATTGTGGTGGAATAAAATTCTGCTGATGGCTCACAGTGTCTCCATGGATACCCAGTTTTGAGCTACTAGACCTGTTCTTAATCTATCCCATTTAGCACAGTGATAGTGCCACACACCACAATGGAGAGTGTCCTCCGTGTGAAGACAGGACTTTGTCTCCACAAGGACTTTATGGTAGTCACTCCTTCCAATTTTGTCATGGACCGATGCATCTGTGACAGGTGGTAGATTGGTGAGGGCAAGGTCAAATAGGTTTTTTCGCTCTTGGGTTCTCTCACCACCTGCCGCAGGCCCAGTCAGCAGATATGTCCATCAGGCCTCTGCCAGCTCATCAGTGGTGGTGCTATGGAGTCACTCTTGGTGATGGACATTGAAGTCCCCCATCCAGAATACATTCTGCACCCTTGCTACCCTCAGGGTTTCTTCCAAGTGGTTGTCAACATTGGAGTACTGATTCATCAGCTATGGGAGGGCAGGATGTTTCCTTGCCCATGTTTGACTTGATGCCATGAGACCTCATGGGATCTGGAGTCTGTGTTGAGATGCTCAGGGCCACTCCCTACTGACTATGCCATTGTGCTGCCACCTCTGGTGGGCCTGTCTGCTGATGGGAGAGGACATAACCCAGATATGGTGATGGTGGAGTCTGGGAAGTTGGCTGAAATGTATGATGTTGTGAGTGAGACTATGTCAGGCTGTTACTTTACTCGTCCTTGGGACAGCTTTTCTAATCATGTAACAAAATTGTGTCTTTATGTCCTGTTCCTAGGTCAATGCTGGGTGTTCCATCCAGTTTTATTCTCATTGGACTTTTTCGTAACAATTTGATACAACTGAGTGGCTTGCTAGGTTATTTGAGTCAACAGTTAAGCGTCAACAACATTGCTGTGGTTCTAGAGTCACATATAGGCCAGACCAGGTAAGGACAGCAGTGAACCAGATTGGTTTTTACGACGGTCCAGTAGTTTCACGGTCACCATAACTGAGAATACCTTTTTTATTCCAGATTTATTTAATTAGCTGAACTTGAATTCCCCAGCTGCCATAGTGAAATTTGAACTCTTGTCTTAGTACGGACCTCCGGATTACTAGTCCAGTAACATAATCATTGTTACCTTACTCACTGCTCCTGGATCAGGGCTGCTGCTGCCTGCATCAAAGGATGCAGATCCTGAGCTGCTGTATTGAAGCTGGCAATGTGTCTGCTGTGGCAAGGTTGGAGCCCAGAGTAGTGCTGTTGCCCATATAAGTGAAAACATCAGTCACTTGGACCATACAAACTATCGTGCCAATGCGGTTTTGATCTACTGCCCCAGGCAGCACCCTCATTGGTGGAATGATTGCAGTTGACAGATTCCCAAGACCTTCCCAAGTGCTTGAAAGCCGTGACTCATCACTCCTTCCATTCTGTTACCGAAAGCCCAGAAAGCTCGTCTAAGCCCCAATATGCAGGCCCAACTGTTTCGTCTGTGCCACCTGATGTGGACCCTCTGGATATCTCAATGCAGCAGTCAGCTGCTGGATTGGCTCTTGGGACTGTGTTGTTGCTGATCATACAGATGTGGAGACCAGACCCGTAAGTTATCAATGTTGCAGTTAATGGAATCCAAGGTCGTCATGTCCATTTTGTGGTCCACTATCAGGTGCCTTTTCAAGCCTGCAGTCATCAACGTCTGACTAGTCTCTTGAGAGGTAGTTGTGTCCTCCACCACCTCTGTAGTCTTTCTCTTTACATCTGCACCCCTACCAACCTCATCCAATTCAGATGCCTGAGTGCTTGTGGTGTTGAAGCGCTGAGTCAGTCCAGTTTAATGTCACGTGTTGGTAGTTGTTTGACTGTCTTTGGGAGTGGCCTGAAGGTGTGGTAGAAGCTATACTTCCATGAAGGAGCAAAAACATTCCATTGACCTCTGTTGCCACAAGTTCCAAGACAAAGCATAACATACGAAATAGGAGAAGGAGATGGCATATGGCCCCTCAAACCTGCTCTGCTATTCAATAATATCATGGCTGATCCTCAACTTCAATTCCACTTTGCAGCTACTGCCCTATCCCCACATCAGAATGCTTTCGAGAGAGTTTCTTAGAGCAGCACCTTCTGGCACCAGCAGAGAGCAGGACTTTGTATTGTGTCATGTGACAGGATTAATTAATGACCTCAGAGTAAAGGAACCTCTAGGTAGCAGCGACCACAATATGATTGAGCTTTACATCCAGTTTGAAAGAGAGAGGAGTGGGTCTAAGACTATTATTTTAAACTTAAATAAGGACAACTATGTGGGCATGAAAGCTGAGCTAGCTGAAGTGAACTGGGTTACTAGGCTAGGAATAGATCAATAGAGAAGCAGTGGCAGACATTCAAGGGGATATTTCAGAATACTCAGAATAAGTATATTCCTACTATAAAAGAAAAATTCTAAGTAGAGGACCTACTATCCATAGTTAACTAAAGAAGTTAAAGCATCAAACTTAAGGAAAAAGCATATAATTGTGCAAAGATGAGTGGCGGGTCAGATGATTGGTCAGAATATTAAAGAACGGCAGAAAATTAACTAAAATGTTAATCAGGAGAAAGAAATTAGCATGAGAGGAAGCTAGCTGGAAATGTAAAAATGGATAGTAAGAGTTTCTACAGGTATTTAAAAAGGAAAAGAGTAAGTAAAGTGAGTGTTGGTCCTCTCGAGAATGAGAATGGGGAGTTAATAGTAGATAATAAGGAAATAGCGGATGCATTGAACAAATATTTTGCTTCTGTCTTCACGGTTGAGGATGCAAAAAACATTCCAGTTCTGACCTGGTCAAATTAGATTGCTAGGATACTTGGACGTAATTTGACATTGGCAAAATGGGCACAGCATCAGTGCAATTTTGAGTCTCATTTTCAGAATGTGCCCATGGAGGAGATTCTAGGTCCATGTTTGTGCACCTTCTACTTGATATGCAGCTAAAATGGTACTGCAGGGCATGGACAATGTGGCCACTTGCTCCAAAAGTGGAAGATGAAGGACAGCCAGAAGTGTGATTGTGGCTGAGTCCCAGACAGTGGAACACATTGCATCATCCTGCCTGCTAAGATTGTTACATTTCTCCACTCGGCATCTCAGGAGGTCAGCGAATGGATAGGCAAACGAGGTATCCCATTATAAGTTTTTCCAGTCATACGAAGGTAGTAGTAGTTGGAAATAGTTGTTCTGAATAAGGAATTAAAAATGATTAATGGAGGACCTAAATGATTGGATGGTCAAATGTTGCCATTACTTATTGCTATGTTTTTCAAAAAAAGTCTGTCAAGCTTTGGTAAACCTGAAGTCTATCTTGTTGTAGGAAAAGGAGCAGATCGAGCTTTACTTTGAAGGACAGTTAGCAGTACATCTTCAGTTTTTGCCTTCTCCTACTCTACAAGTTCAAATGTTCTGTGAAATGTTGTATAGTGGGCACTTCGTAAAATAGCATAGAAAATGTCCTTTTAAAAAGAAATTAAACATTTGACCAAGAAATCTGATCTGCCTGTTTGTTTCTATTAACTGTACTATATCTGCTGAGTCTGAAATTATTAGTACAGTATACCTTTTCAAACCCACACTGCTCCAAAGCTATGACTTTTTGTGCTGCAACCTGCAATGCTATCAACAGAATCCATTATTATTCACTTGCTTATCCTTCTTGTACCTTGCAATGGTCTCATTTAGCTGGGGAGAATACTGTGACAGCAATCCTCTAAGGAGTTTTGTAGTCTCGAACTTCTAGTTATGTGAGCTTCTCTTGGCCCCATTAGAAACCCTGCCAACAGGCTAATTCTATTTTCTGTCTGTCAGCAGTAGTGTTTTGACATGGCTGTGTAATTATAATTTGTGTTTCTATCTGTCTCTTGAATATAGAAATCTTTATTAATCTACTGCAGGTTCTTTCTTCAAAAAACTTGTGATAATATCAGTTATTAAACCTGTACTATGAATGTCATCAAGCATTAGTGAAATGGAACATACTGGCAGTCGGAGTCAGCATTAGCACAAATCAGTCTGAGCTCAATTAAATCTCTTCATGAACATGAAACTCCTATCCTACAAAAAGAAATTGCAGGCATCAGGGATTGATTCCAGAGCAGTAATCTAACCTCTGGTTTCAAATGATGTCACTTCTGCTGTCTATAATATTGTTTAAACTCAGATTAGATTATTGGATTGTAACTGCTTCCAGGTAACAAATATTGTTGACAATTATTTCCATTTTTTAAATAAAATGCAGTAAAGATCAAGCTGCTGGTACATGATTTGTTTCAAAACAAATTGCTTTATCACTGGAACCTTTACATTTTATTACTCTGCCAACTAATCACCAATCAAACTTCACTGTTTGATTTATAAACTCTTTAGAGCTACTCAGTTGAATACTACTTTTCAGCAATATTTACTCCTGTAAGTTACTTGTGTGGAGGAAATGGGAAACACTAATAGGTAATATGATAGTTTTTTTTATGTTCCACAATTCCTCTCCACATTGATGTAAGATGCAGATTTGGCCTTATCATTCTCACAGGTGAGTTTCTGGTGTCCGCTGTGTCTTAAGTTGGAGGCCAAGTATTTCCCTATAGAAGCTAAACACTCAAAGGTGAATCCACACAGTTTTACGTTCAACGCAATGACCAGTGACACCATGACATTGGCAGACTTTGGGAGATGATGCATGATTCTTGACCTGAAAAGGGGCGAGTTCATTTTTAATAAAGGGAATAAAATCCATATATTTTTGAAATCTTGTGTCATATCTTGTTCCATTCCTGGCATATGAAACGTTGAGGGAGAAAACCACATGTATTGCGGATCCCTCAGTGGAACTGCTGTTTGTGTATGATGTATCAGGGAATGATTTACAATGGGGAGGGTGATGGCGTAGTAGTATAGCCACTGGACTAGTAACCCAGAGACCCAGAGTATTGCTCTGGGGACATGGGTTTGAATCCCACTCCAGCAGAAGGTGAAATTTGAATTCAATTAATAAATCTGGAATTAAAAGCTGATGTCATTAATGAGCATGAAATCATTGTCGATTGTCGTAAAAACCCATCTGGTTCACTAACGTCCTTTAGGAAAGGAAATCTGCTGTCCTTACCTGGTCTGGACGACATGTTGAAAATACCACTCGGTTGTATCAAACCACTACAAAGTCGATAAGGAATGAAACAGGATGGACCACCTGGCATTGACCTAGGCACTGAAAATGACTACAGCAAACCCAGCCCTGTCGACCCAGCCCTCCTTACTAATATCTGGGGGCTTGTGCCAAAGTTGGGAGAGCTGTCCCACAGGCTAGTCAAGCAGCAGCCTGACATAGTCATACTCATGGAATCATACCTTACAGACAATGTCCCAGGCACTGCTACCACCATCCCCAGGTATGTTCTGTCCCACCGGCAAGATACACCCAGCAGAGGTGGTGGCACAGTTGGGAGGGAGTTGCCCTGGGAGTCCTCAACATTGACTGTGGACCCCATGATGTCTCATGGCGGCAGGTCAAATACGGGCAAAGAAACCTCCTACTGGTTACTGCCTACAGCAGCCCCCCCCACCTCAGCTGATGAATCAGTATTCCTCCATGTTGAACAGCACTTGGAGGAAGCACTGAGGGTGGCAAGGGTGCAGAATGGTGATGGGAGACTTCATGTTCTCTCCAAAGTGGCTCGGTAGCACCATTGCTGACCAAACTGGCTGAGTCCTAAAGGACATTGCTGCTAGACCGGTTCTGCAGCAGGTGGTGAGGGAATCAACAAAAGGCAAAAACATACTTGACCTCGTCCTCCCCAATCTGCCTGCCGCAGATACATCTGTCCATGACAATATTGGTAGTAGTGACCACTGCACGATCCTTGTGGACAAAGTCCCATCTTCATGATGAGGATACTCTCGTGTTGTGTGGCACTACCACTTTGCTAAATGGGATAGATTTCAAACAGATCTAGCAACGCAAAACTGGGTATCCATGAGGTGCTGTGGGCCATCAGCACCAGCAGCAGAATTGTACTCGACTACAATTTGTAACCTCATGGCCGAGCATATCCCCCACTCTACCATTACCATCAAGCCGGGGGATCAACCCTGGTTCGATGAAGAGTGCAGGGGGGGGCATGCCAGGAGCAGCACCAGGCATACCTCAAAATGAGGTGTCAATCTGGTGAAGCGACAACCCAGGACTACCTGCGTGCCAAACAGCATAAGCAGCATGCGATAGACAGAGCTAAGCGATCCCACAACCAGCGGATCAGATCTAAGTTCTGCAGTCCTGCCACATCCAGTCATGAATGGTGGTGGACAAATAAACAATGAACTGGAGGAGGTGGCTCCACAAATATTCCCATCCTCAATGAGGGGGGAGCTCAGCTCATCAGTGCAAAAGATGAGGCTGAAGCATTTGCATTCGGCCCAACCATCTTCAGCTGCTTCATCAATGATCTTCCTTCAATCATAAGGTCAGGAGTGGGAATGTTCGCTGCTGTCTGCACAATGTTGAGCACCATTCGCGACTCCTCATATACTGAAGCAGTCCATGTAGAAATGCAGCAAGACCTGGACACTATCCAGGCTTGGGCTGATAAGTGGCAAGTAACAGTGCCAGGCAATGACTATCTCAAATGAGGGACTCTAACCATCTCCCCTTGATGTTCAGAGGCATTATGATTGCTGAATCCCCTACTATCAACATCCTGGGGGTTACCATTGACCAGAAACTGAACTGGACCAGCCACAGAAATACCGTGGCTGCAAAAGCAGGTCAGAAGCTGGGAAATCCGTGGTGAGTAACTCACCTGCTGTCTCCCAAATATCTATCCGCATGGATGGGTGCAGCTCCAACAACACTCAAGAAGTTCGACACCATCCAGGACAAAGTAGTCCGCTTGATTGGTACCCATCCACAAACATTCACTCCCTCCACTACTGACGCACAGTGGTAACAGTGTGTACAATCTACAAGATGCACTAGCAACGCACCAAGGCTCCTTTTAGACAGCACCTTCCCAAACGGTGACATCTACCACCTTGAAGGACAAGAGCAGCAGATAGATGGGAACACCACCACCTGCAAGTTCTCCTCCTCCAAGCCCCACACCATCCTGAGTTGGAATTATATTGCTGTTCCTTCACCATCGCTGTGTCAAAATCCCGGAGCTCCCTAACAGCACTGTTGGTGTACCTACCCCACGTGGACTGCAGTGTGTCAAAAGGCAGCTCACCATCACCTTTTCAAGGGCAATTAGGGATTGGCTATAAATGCTGTCCTTGCCAGCGACACCCACATTTGAATGAATAAAAAATATTCTTTCCTCTCTTCTATACTTAGAAGCTGCTGCCAACCAAGGAAGAACTCATGATGTAATTATCCAGACAAATGAGCTCTGAGTGTCATTTTGCAGCATTTATTAATGAGATGATTCACCAAGGAAATTTGAGATTTTGATTAGAATCTGACGACAGCAATCTTGGACCCAGCGATTAATTGTTAATTTAAGGGCACAGATGTTTCCAATTCCTGAAGGTTAAATAATGAAATGTTGGCTTAATTGGCTGGACTTTGAACTGAAGAAAAATGTGGGTACATATATTTTTATAAACTTGGAGTGTAGTAAATCGAGAGAGAAGTCAGTTATGAGCATTAATTTATTATAGTTTAAGTAAATCTACAGTTAACTTGTCATCAGACATCACCAGACTATTTTTGGGCTGTACTGCATGAATGAGTGTTCTGCAGCTACAGTAGTTTAGAATGTCTTCTCTTCTCACCCAAAAAGTACTAGAGGAACTTTACTGTTTGGAAGAAGGGGTACAAAACTGTGTTTACAATGTGAAATTGCACTAATTTATATCAAGTGTATTTGAAGTTTTTTCTCCTGGTTCATTTTCTCGAGGTTGGTGAATTATGTTAAATATTAGATGTGCAGGAATGATCATTATTGTGAGGTACCAAAAGTAAGCCACAATTCTCAAAACATTTCAGGAAAGTTAAAATTTGGCAATCTATTTCACTGAATTCCAAAATGCAGATAATTATAGCTTCAAAGCAACAGCATTCAACATGTACCTCAGCAATAGCAGATAGCTTGATAATTTTAAGAGCCCATTTATCAGCCTGATGAATTGCTGCTTGGTATATAGCAAGTACTTTGTTCTGTCATGTGATAGAGTTCAGTCTTGTATAGGTTCAAACTGTGTCAGGAACTCCCAACAAATATTAAGGTGTTCTTGTAGACCTCACCATCCTAATTTCCAAAATATCATGTCAACTGCCCTGATCAAGTAGTATTGTAATTGCCAGAGGATTGAGCAGAATGGGCCTATATTCTCTGGAACTTGGGAGAATGAGAAGTGATTTCCTAGAAACACAAAATTCTGAGGGCTTGACAGGGTAGATGCTGAGAGGCTGTTTCTCTGGTTGGAGAGTCACAATTTCAGGATAAGGGGTCGGCCATTTAGGACTGAGTTGTGAATCTTTGTAATTCTCTACCATCGAGGGCTGTGGATACTCGGTCATTGAGTGTATTCTTGAACGCTGGGAATTTGAGGATAGGGCGGGAAAGTAGAGATAATTTTAGAAATTCATCATGATATTGAATGGCAGAGTAGCTTCAAGGGGCCTTATGGCCTGCTGCTGCTCTTATCTCTCAAACTTTTTTTATTAGTGTGTATTCACAGAGCAAAAGAACTAGTATATTAAGTTACACAGTAAGGAAAAATAAATCTGGCGTAAAAGGACAAATCTTGCAGACTCCAGTTTAAAAGTTGTGGTGGAGATAAACTCTCAAGTGTATTTCATTCAAATCTATGGAATTGTAGTGGTTCATAGTAGTGCAGCTCTGCTTATGCTCTTCTCCACATCTTTTTCCGGGTGGCAGGCAGTAACTAGTGGGGTACTGCAGGGATGAGTGCTTGGGCCCCAACTAGTCACCATATATAATGACTTGGGTGAGGGAACTAAATGTAACATTTCCAAGTTTGCAGATAGCACAAAGCTGGGGGGAAATGTCAGCTGTGAGGAGGATGCAAAAAGGCTCCAATGTGATTTGGACAAGTTGGGTGAGTGGGCAAATGCAGATGCAGTATAACTTTGATAAATGTGAGGTTATCCACTTTGGTGGCAAAATCTGAAAGGCAGATTATTATTTGAATGGTGATGATTGGGAAAGGGGGAGGTGCAACGAGACCTCCGTGTCCTTGTATACCAGTCGCTGAAAGCAAACATTCATGTGCAGCAAGCAGTTAGGAAGGCGAATGGTATGTTGGCCTTCATTGCAAGAAGATTTGAGTACAGGAGCAAGGATGTCTTACTGCAATTATACAGAGCCTTGGTGAGACCACATCGGGAGTATTGTGTGCAGTTTTGGTTTCCTTATCTGAGGATGGATGTTCTTGCCATGGAGGGATTGCAAAGACGATTTGCTAGGCTGATTCCTGGGATGGCAGGATTGACGTATGAGGAGAGATTGGGTCGACTAGACCTATATTTGCTAGAGTTTAGAAGAATGAGAGGGGACCTCATTGAAACCTATAAAATTCTAACCGGACTAGACGGGCTAGATGCAGGGAGGATGTTCCCGATGGCTGGGGAGTCCAGAACCAGGGGTCACAGTCTCAGGATACGGGGTATGCCATTGAGAACCGAGATGAGGAGAAATTTCTTCACTCAGAGGGTGGTGAACCTGTGGAATTCTCTACCGCAGAAGGCAGTGGAGGCCAAGTCATTAAATATATTCAAGAAGGAGACCGATATATTAATGCCAAAGGGATCAAGGGATATGGGGAGAAAGCGGGAACAGGGTACTGAATTAGATGATGAGCCATGATCTTTTTTGAATGGCGGAGCAGGCCCAAAGGGCTGAATGGCCTATCCCTGCTCCTATTTTCTATGTTCCTATCTCCTTGTAGGAGACATGAGCTGTGTTCTTGGACACTTCGTGTTTTTGGTACTAGTGCCATCATCAAGTTCATGGGCCAGGTGCAGCACAGTTAGGGGCAGCGGAAAATTTCTTCTACTCTACAATGTTCAGTCCTGCGTGCAGTATAGAAATGACACTTTACATTTCCCACACCAGTCATTCATAGCGGATAACCAGAGATATCTTTGCTCTTACTTGGTTAATGTCATGTCTGTCTTGTCCACTTAGACTAGGTGGATAATATTTCAGTTTAATGTGTCTCAAAAAGGACGACACTAACATTTTTAGTATTTCAGTGGAACATTGTGCTAGATTATGTGCTCAAAAGGGCCTCAAACCCTGTTGCTTTTTGAATCCAGGTTGAAAGTGTTGCCAAGCTGATACATTTATTGCACAAAGCTTGTGAGGAGTTACAGCTTGCTAATCGTTACAAGTCTCTACCCCAATGTTCCGCTTCCATTTATGATGTCACAATAGCATATTCCAACAGGCGTGTGGTATCCTGGATACAGTAATAAACTGTGGGGGAGTTCACTGCTGGTTCTGGTCGTGAAATAATCTACACTTTCTGTTCGACATTTTATTTAATCAACAGCTACCTGCATTTATATAGAGCTTTTAACTTAAGAAAATCTCCCAAGGCACTTCACAGGAGCGTAATCAGACAAAAATTTACACTGAGTCAAAGAAGGAGGTATTAGGATTGGTAACTTAAAAGCTTTGCCGAAGAGATAGGTTTTAAGGTGGGTCTTAAAGGATGAGGTAGGTAGAAATAAACTTTTTCCCTTATCAGAGGTGTCAATAACCGGGGGGGTGGGGGTGGTGGCATAGACTTAAGGTAAGGGGCAGGAGGTTTAGAGGGGATTTCAGGAAAAAAATTTTCACCCAGAGGGTGGTTGGAATCTGGAACACACTGCCTAAAGGGGTGGTAGAGGCAGGAACCCTCGCAACATTGAAGAAGTATTTAGATGAGCACTTGAAAAGCCGTAGCATACAAGGCTACAGGCCAAGTGCTGGAAAATGGGATTAGAACAGATAGGTGCTTGATGGCCGGCATGGACACGATGGGCCGAAGGGCCTGTTTCTGTGCTGTGTGACTCTAGGAAGAGATGGGGGCAGAGAAGAAATGTGTTGGTCTCCAGAAAACAATCATGAGTGGTTTATGGAATTTAAACTCTTATTTTTGGTAATTTTATTCCCACAGCAAAGCAAAAGAAAAATCAGCTCTCTATTGCCCGGTTGGCATCGAACGTCCTAGAGTTGCTAGTATGGAAAATATCCGGGAATGAAGAAAAGTAAGTGTTGGGCGTAGTAGCTAAAAACATTTGCAACTGTTGGCATAGTGATTGTAACTGGATCACGGTCGTCCTATAGATGCATTTGAAAGGGAATCCCTGCCTTTTTTTCTTAGAATTTGAAGAAGAATTGGAGATAGCTGAGTATGCGAGAAAGTATAAGAAGACCAAACAATAGATGAGACAAGAACATAGTGATATTGACAATGCAGCTGAACTGCATCTTCAGTAATGGTGTAGACCTCAGCAGGAACTACATTGTGCTATTTATGCTGCGCAATTTAGGTTATAGGGTTAGTGGCTGAACTAGGGTTGAGGGTTAGGTTTAGGGTTGAAAACCGCTATTGCCAAGCTACTGTCATAGCAGAATCCACTATTTAACGAAATCACTAGACGTGCCTGGAATGGGAACGGTGGAAATAATTAAGCAATGGGAGGTGAGCAGAAATATATAAATAATATAAGGTTATGATGGTATGTACTATGTTAGAAATTCTGCGCAGGGACTACACCTATAACTAAAATGCCAATTCTGGAAGACCCCATAATACTCTGGTGCAATACTGTGAAACCCTTTTCTTGTGGTTTTAATTCTCCCAAACCAGCATTTGTGCTATTTTTAGTGTGGTTTCTGGCTTGGTCATGAATTTAATCGTCTACTAGCACCTGCATCCCTCCATTTGAGAATGCTGCCATATATCTTCTCACCTGTCATCTATTTTGACCCAAAGAAGGCAGTGAAAACTGGTGAAACTGCAAGTTCCTCTTTTACTTGTCACAATATTTAAAAAAAATGAACTTGCAGTTCAGGGATAGTGTGACTACAAATAACTCACAACACTGTGTTTTGCATTGTGTATGTCAAGCATAATGAAAAACGTCTGTTGAAAACTTGCAGAGCTAATCTCTCCTAGCAACCATTCTTCATTTATCTATGCAGGAAACAGAATCTTTAGCATTTCTAACATTTTAAGTACGCTAAATTTACTTAACCTTTTAAGCCTTGATTATAAAGAAACCTACGTTAGACGATGTAAAATTTAGAGAATAATAAATCTCATGAAATATTATAGGATGCTTTTGTTGGTACGGTTAAAATAATCCCAAAAGAGAAATAAATGAGATCACATATATAAATGAAATTCTGTCGTTTTCTTAATTTTTTTTATTGAATTGTCTAGTTTCTGTATTATCCAATAGTTTTTTAATGGGAGGATGTAAAAGTATATTGATTTAAAATTTTTATCTTGCAAAGAAGTTAATGTAGTATTTTCAGTAATCACATAAGGTTGTTGCTTTGGAATGAGTCGCATTCACATGTCAAAGTACAGTGAAAAGTCTTAGCGCTACCTAGGGGAGGAGCTTTTGACTTTCAACAGTCTTGGTAATTCAACTATCAACCACGCCGTCAAAAATAACGCTACTAAGAACTTTTGTGCAGTGATTTCAGGATAATGATTGGAAGCTGAACAGATCCCAGGGTCAAAATCTGTACTTGATAAAGAGTGTGTATTTTTTATTTTTATTTTTTAAATTAAATATTTCCTTTCTTCCAATCTTAATTAGCCTTTCTCTGCTCAAAGGGGTAAAATTGCTTCCTGGTCCAGGTTTTTTTGTTGTGATGAATTAAGTCATTAGGATGTGCCAGAGTACTGACTCTCTCGTTTTTCAACTTTCCATGTGGGGAAATGGTTGCCTTCAACTCGGTGCCTCCTTTTCTCCAATAGTCTGGCTTGTTTAATAATAAATAGAAGAATGCTTGTTTTCCTCTCCATGACCTGATAAAATCACATTCTCAGATAATTGCTTATTTCAGTGATTTCTTAAGTGGGATGATATTTTTCTGCAAAATTAGGGATTCTGCTGTTTGAAGTTTTGATGTTATGCATAGTAAACCTGGAATAGTTCTCCAATTCTTGCAAGTAAACGGATCATTGGTTTAAATTGTTTGCTTGTGTTTGAGGGAAAGGTTTGAATTTGGAGCCAATCAAATGCAAAATTCACCTTGATTGAAAATGTTTGGCTTGAGGACTGCTAATTAGATATTGCACCAGGATGTATTGGCAGAAGAAAAGAGTAACTGGTGTGACACTTCCCACAGAAAAGAGCAAATGGTTCATTTAAGCTGGTCTAATCTAGACATACTACAACATCAACTCACTTCTTAGCCTCCCCATGACATTTCAACATTCAACATCTGATACAGAAATAGAGATTAAAACCATTGTGATGAATTTCTCAGGGCAGCGAATTTCTCTAGTACCTTCCAAAGGCCGCACGACTTACTGTTGAAGGTCTTCGTCAGGTCAACGAACATGTAAAAGTCCATGTTCTGTTCTTGGCATTTCTCCAGGAGCTGACTAACTACAAACACCATATTGGTGGTTCGTCAACCTGCAGGAGTTTCATAGCTTTTGTCATTTCTAACAGTGTGGGAGGGTCATTAACAGTTGATGGTAACCTGTGGCAGCCTGTTAATAGCTTTGTCGTTGATGGACGAAGGCCGATTTTGAGGATGTCGTTAAACCCCATCTTTCTAAAATTTGAGTTTTTTCTGTGAGCAGTGTTGACCTGTTGGCAACAAGGATTGGTGATGAACCAGTAGACAGGGACCTGTAAACAGATTTCAGAGCATCATAGAATCTCTTCCAGTTGTTGTGGTCATCGTATGACTGGAGCTTGTCTGCTTTCTGATGCAGCCAAGTGTCTTGCATCTCTCTGAGCTTGCTTTGGACAGTTCTGCAGATGTTTCAGAAGGCATTGTGCTTGGATAGTGATGAATTGTCATTGAGGTATGCCTGACAGAGGCAATCTTTCATAATGGTTCGACAGTTGCATGAAGACATGCTTGTGTGTGTCCTGGATGATAGTGAATCTTCTGACCCTTTCACAGTTACTATTGCAGTTAATCAGGCTGCATGCTAGCACCAACCCTCTTCAGCATGTTTTTCTCCACCATGCTTTCCGATGCCTTCCATGATGGTGAACCTGGCATCGAAATCGGGTATCACATGCATGGGAAGCTGCTCAATTTGAGACAACTCTGGGCAAAATTCAAGGTCTCCAAGAACATATTTCGTGATTTCCTGTTTGCCTGTTCAGAGCTGTACATGCAATGTAGCATGGGCATGTTCTCCAATGCATGTGATAACTTTGGCCTTTACTTCAGTTTTCTTTGTGCTGATCTTATGTACCAGCCTGCTCCAGGAACACCCCATCTCAAACCCAAGGTATCAGTCCATGACCAGAACTTCAGCAGCTGGTCAGTTCACATCTCGGCATCACACACTTTCGAGCTGTCTATATTGATGACGAGACACATGCAAGAATTGCCAAAGAAAGTGTAGCCTTCAGCAGACTTCAAACATCAGTCTGGGAATAAAGAGGAGTAAGTCTGCCAACCAAACCAAGTCTATAGAGCAATAATTCTGTCCACTCTGTTCTACGCATGCGAGACTTAGGCTGTGTACCGGCATCATGCCAAGAAGCTCAAACACTTTAACGAGCTGCCTTCAGAGGCTTCTAAAGATCAGATGGTGTGACAAAGTACCAGACACTGAGGTGCTGACCCGAGCTGGCATGCCAAGCATCCACACCATATTGAGACCGTCACAACTGATTTGGACTGGTCAGGTAGCCAGGATTCCTGATGCACTCTTATCAATGGGAATCTTCTATGGAGAGCTTGAGTCTGGGGTGCGCTCCCATGGCATTCAAAGGAAGCACTACAAGGACACTCTGAAGACTTTGCATAGAAGTTTTGAAATCGACCCAGAGTCCTGGGAGAAGCTCATCCAGGATTGCTACACCTGGCGCAACCAAATAAATAAAGGGCGCAGCCTCCTTTGAAAGCAAGCGCATGTCGGAGGCAGAGAGAAAATGCAAGGAGAGGAAATCCTGAGCCATGCCTTGTCCAAAACTTAATCATCTGCGGTATCCTGCCCTATTTGCAGCAGAACCAGCAGGTTGGTAGGTAAATTGGCCATTATAAATTGCCCCTAGTATAGGTAGGTGGTAGGGAAATATAGGGACAGGTGGGGATGTGGTAGGAATTTGGGATTAGTGTAGGATTAGTATAAATGGGTGGTTGATGGTCGGCACAGACTCGGTGGGCCGAAGGGCCTGTTTCAGTGCTGTATCTCTAAACTAAACAGAACCTTCTGGGCGTGGAACGGCTTTAGCAGTCATCTTTTTTTTTCATTCATGGGATGTGGGCATTGCTGGCCAGGCCAGCATTTATTGCCCATCCCTAATTGCCCTTGAGAAGGTGGTGGTGAGCTGCCTTCTTAAACCGCTGCAGTCCATGTGGGGTAGGTACACCCACAGTGCTGTTAGGAAGGGAGTTCCAGGATTTTGACCCAGCGACAGTGAAGGAACGGTGAAATAGTTCCAAGTCAGGATGGTGTGTGGCTTGGAGGGGAACTTGCAGGTGGTGGTGTTCCCGTGCATTTGCTGCCCTTGTCCTTTTATAGTTGGTAGAGGTTGTGGGTTTGGAAGGTGCTGTCTAAGGAGCCTTGGTGCGTTGCTGCAGTGCATCTTGTAGATGGTACACACTGCTGCTGCTGTGCGTCAGTGGTGGAGGGAGTGAATGTTTGTAGATGGGGTGCCAATCAAGCGGGCTGCTTTGTCCTGGATGGTGTTGAGCTTCTTGAGTGTTGTTGGAGCTGCA
Organism: Heterodontus francisci; assembly: GCF_036365525.1. Taxonomy (NCBI): domain Eukaryota; kingdom Metazoa; phylum Chordata; class Chondrichthyes; order Heterodontiformes; family Heterodontidae; genus Heterodontus; species Heterodontus francisci. The sequence continues at coordinate 23,225,114 of NC_090402.1, forward strand.
CCCATCCGGGCAAGTGGAGAGTATTCCATTACACTCCTGACTTGTGCCTTGTAGATGGTGGGCAGGCTTTGGGGAGTCAGGAGGTGAGTTACTTGCTGCAGGATTCCTAGCCTCTGACCTGCTCTTGTAGCCACGGTATTTATATGGCTACTCCAGTTCAATTTCTGCTCAATGGTAGCCCCTAGGATGCTGATAGTGGGGGATTCAGCAATGGTAATGCCATTGAATGTCAAGGGGAGATGGTTAGATTCTCTCTTGTTGGAGATGGTCATTGCCTGGCACTTGTGTGGCGCGAATGTTACTTGTCACTTATCAGCCCAAGCTTGGATATTGTCCAAGTCTTGTTGCATTTCTACACGGACTGAGGAGTCATGAATGGTGCTGAACATTGTGCAATCATCAGCAAACATCCCCACTTCCAACCTTATGATTGAAGGAAGGTCATTGATGAAGCAGCTGAAGATGGTTGGGCCTAGGACACTACCCTGAGGAACTCCTGCAGTGATGTCCTGGAGCTCAGATTGACCTCCAACAACCACAACCATCTTCCTTTGCACTAGGTATGACTCCAACCAGCGGAGCGTTTTCCCCCTGAGTCACATTGACCTCAGTTTTGCTAGGGTTCCTTGATCAAATGCTGCCTTGATGTCAAGGGCAGTCACTCTCACCTCACCTCTGGAGTTCAGCTCTGTTGTCCATGTTTGAACCAAGGCTGTGATGAGGTCAGGAGCTGAGTGGCCCTGGCAGAACCCAAACGGAGCGTCACTGAGGAGGTTATTGCTAAGCAAGTGCCACTTGATGGCACTGTTGATGACAACTTCCATCACTTTACCGATAGAGAGTAGGCTGATGGGGCGGTAATTGGCCGGGTTGGATGTCCTGCTTTTTGTGCACAGGACATACCTGGGCAATTTTCCACCTTACAGGGTAGATGCCAATGTTGTAGCTGTACTGGAACAGCTTGGCTAGGGGCGCGGCAAGTTCTGGAGCACAGGTCTTCAGTACTATTGCTGGAATATTGTTAGGGCCCATAGCCTTTGCAGTATCCAGTGCCTTCAGTCGTTTCTTGATATCACGCGGAGTGAATCAAATTGGCTGAGGTCTGGCATCTGTGATGCTGGGGACTTCAGGAGGAGGCCATGTACCCATGGAAATCCTGTTAAGCACCCCAGATGTTTGGAATGGTCATCTTCGCCTCGAAGGACGAACAGAGGTTAAAAATGGAACTGATTGGCAGTTGTGTGGTTTTTAATTTTATTTGTAGCCTAAGATTAATGCAGAGTAATCAAAAGTAAGAAAAATGTTGAATACCCTTCCATTTTCTCTTTTCTCGTATTCTTTTCTTGGGCATTGACTCTTTGCTTGGGGTACTGTTGTAGGTCACCAGTATCTCTCTGGTATTTTTGACATTCAGTGTTAGGTGGGCTAATCAATCATGCCACCATCCCAGCCAAGCTTGATCCTGCCTTTGCCCAGCATATAATCTTCTAGCAGATGTATCAGGAGTTGGAATTTGAAGCCTGGATGATGTGTTTATTTTCTGTTTGTTTTTTTTTTCCTCTTAACCTGGAGATGCTGAGATGAGTTTTAACTGTTTCAGCTGGGGTTAGTTAACTCAGTAGAGGCCCGTGCTCAAAGCTGGAAGCTTACTGGTTTGGATGTCCCAGCTGTTTTGTTGAGCTATTGGAAGATCCTTAATCTTGAAAATAATTACACAGTAATTGAAGTTTTTAAAAATTTGTTGTGTTTCTATAAAGTAGTCTTTCTAACCTCCCACTCCCCAGTAGATTCTGATCCTAGACCAATGACCAATATGGCTTATTTTTAAACTTGTAATGCTGTACCAAAAGAAAATGTGCATCTTTTAAAACCTGCAAATACATAGAATCACAGGATTGTTACAGTGCAGAAGGAGGCCATGCGGCCCATTGTGTCCACACCGGCTCTCTGAAAGAGCAATTCCCTCAGTTCCACTCCCCCACCTTCTCCCGGTAACCCTGCACATTCTTCCTTTTCATATAACTGTCTAATTCCCTTTTGAATGCTTCAATTGAACCTGCCTCCATCACTTTCTCAGGCAGCGCATTCCAGACCTTAACCACTCGCTGCGTGAAAAAGGTTTTCCTCGTGTCACTTTTGCTTCTCAACAAGTACTTTAAATCTGTGCCCTCTCGTTCTTGATTCTTTCACGAGTGGGAACAGTTTCTCTCTATCTTCTCTGTCCAGACCCCTCATGATTTTGAATACTTCTTTCAAATCACCTCTCAGCCTTCTCCTCTTCAAGGAAAACAGTCCTAACTTAGAACATAGCACAGTACAGGCCCTTCGGCCCACGATGTTGTGCCGACCCTTTAACCTACTCTAAGATCAAACTACCTACATACCCTTCATTCTACTATGATCCATGTACCTATCCAAGAGTCGCTTAAATGTCCCTAATATATCTGCTTCTACTGCCACTGCTGGCAGTGCATTCCACGCACCCACCACTCTCTGTGTAAAGAACCTACCTCTGACATCTCCCCTAAACCTTCCTCCAATCACCTTAAAATTATGCCCTCTGGTGATAGCCCTTTCCGCCCTGGGAAAAAGTCTCTGGCTATCCACTCTATCTATGTCTCTCATCATCTTGTACACCTCTATCAAGTCACCTCTCATCCTTCTCCAATTTATCTTCATAACTGAAATTCCTCATCCCTGGAACCATTCTCATGAATCTTTTCTGTACTCTATCCAATGCCCTCGCATCCTTCCTAAAGTGCGGCGCCCAGAACTGGACGCAATACTCCAGCTGAGGCCGAACCAGTGTCTTATACAAGGTCAGCATGACTTCCTTGCTATTGTACTCTATGCCCCTATTAATAAAGCCCAGGATACAGTATGCTTTATTAACCGCTCTTGCAGCCTGTCCTGCCACCTTCAATGACTTATGTACATATACGCTTGGGTCCCTCTGCTCCTGTATCCCCTTTAGAATTGTCCCCTTTATTTTCTATTGTCTCTCCATGTTCTTCCTACCAAAATGAATCACTTCACATTTCTCTGCATTGAACTTCATCTGCCACCTGTCTGCCCATTCCACCAACTTGTCTATGTCCTTTTTGAATTTCTACACTATCCTCCTCACAGTTCACAATGCTTCCAAATTTTGTATCATCTGCAAACTTTGAAATTGTGCCCTGTACACCAAGGTCTAGGTCATTAATATATATCAGGAAAAGCAAGGGTCCCAACACTGATCCCTGGGGAACTCCACTACAAACCTTCCTCCAGCCCGAAAAATATCCATTAACCACTACTCTTTGATTCCTGTCACTCAGCCAATTTTGTATCCATGTTGCTACCGTCCATGAGCTACAAGTTTGCTCGCAAGTTTGTTGTGTTGCACTGTATCAAACGCCTTTTGAAAGTTGATGTCCATCAACAGCATTGCCCTCATCAACTCTGTGTTACCTCCTCAAAAAACTCCAGCAAGTTAGTTAAACATGATTTTCCCTTAAGAAATCCATGCTAGCTTTCCTTAATTAACTCACATTTGTCCATGTGACTATTGATTTTGGAAGTTTATCTTTTTAAAAATAGAGGGAGCTACTTCTGTTCACATACAGAGTAATTACATTGGATTGTTTTCATAAAATCTGAAACATTGTATATTAAAAAAATATATATAATATATTGGGCAGCTATTGCTGTTGGATAACATGATTTTGAAATCATTTCAGATTGTTACGCAGTGGCCAGAACACTGACCTTTTCATTGCTGTCATGCATTGCTGGCATCTGTTGTCAGGAGAAGAATTATTGATTATAAATGTCATATTAACATTTTGTATATTAATATTCTTTAACAGATTTTCTACAGCATGTTTTTGTTCTATAATTAGATCTATATATTTTATATATTTGCATATTGAAGTACAGGAGCTTTTTTAACAAAAAGTGTTTAGGTAGGGACTGTTGTAGTTAGATTAAAACTAATATTTTCATCTTCTGAAAATGCAGCCATGGTATTGACTTTTATATTGTGTACAAGTTGTATGCTTATTTCTCAATGCTGTCAGCATGTCTTAATTATTAAAACGCAATTACAATATTGCCATAATGGACAGCATGTTGCTAAACTGGTACATTATACTGGGTAGTGTATTGCAAGTTTATTGTCTCCCACTCTGAGTTCCATATCTCAGCCACATAGCCTTGGAAAGGTGATGGCTGAAGCATCGCCAGACAGGGAGGGAGGGGAAATAAAATTGTTAATAATCATTCTATTTCTCTTTTTTTACATGGAATATACAGCACAGAAACTGGTCATTCGACCAGACTGTGCTCTGTTGATACTGCACATAAGTCTGCTGTTCCCCATACCATCTACTTCATCTCAGCCTTTCAGCATGTCTTTCCATCCCCTTTTCTCACATGTACTCATCTGGTTTCCTTTTGAAAGCATCGAAGCTACTTGCCTCAACCACTTCCTGTGGTAGCAAATTCCATATTTTAGCCACTCACTGAGTAAAGAAACATCCTTATTTCCCTGATGGATTTATTAGTAACTATCTTGTTCCTGATGGCCAGATTAAGAGCAGTATCACCAATCTTAGTTGTAGGAGTTGTACGCTCTGGGAAGGTGAGATTGAAGGAAGGAAAAGGGAACAAAAAAATACTTTTTGTGGAGTTTGAGCTTTTGTACAAATCGGGGTTGTGAATTTTGTTCTGCTAATAGGATGCAGAATAACCAGTGGTTTACTGAGAATTCTAAATCTGAGCATGCTATAAAATATGGCATAAGAATATACTTTTGGTTTACCAATCCTGTCTTTCTGCTATATAGTATTACTATATCCCACTTTGTGCAGTATAGTGACATTGTCGCCCCGCCTGTAAGCAGTGTCTGTTTATCGACTTTCATGCTTAGATGATTGAACCAATTAAACTATGCATCTGCTACTGTTCCTACTGCTGGTTTGCTATTTCCCATAGATTTAAATCTGTACACAGTTTTACTACTCCCCATTCATATTTTAGTTGGTACCACTTGCACTTTGTTTAAAAAAAACTTGTATGACAATTAACCTCATTACAGAGACAATGGTATGTAGTTGGAAAAGTGAGGACCGCTTTGTGGTGAATATTTTTGTGCCTGGTAAATAAAACTTCAAGTACTACACAGTTGCACAGCTATACTTGGTTAGAAATAGAACTTTTAAAAAGAAAAGCATTGGATCAACATTCAACATGCCATTAACCAGTCTCCACATGGAAATGCACAATGTTTTGGGCTGGGTACCAGGTTTGGAATAGTGATCTTGAACTTGATCATCGTCGTGTTCATTCATTTATTACCTTGTGATGGTAAGAAATTCAAGGAACTGGGTAAGAAACACCCTTTTGGTTCTCCAAAGATTTATTTTGGTAGTATATTGTACAAATCAAGGCCAAATTGTGCTCAGTTCATGTAGTTTGCAAATTTACCTTTCAACTTTCCAGAACATAGGAACAGGAGCAGCCCATTCAAACCCTCAAGCCTGCTCCGCCATTTGATTTGTTCATGGCTGATCTGTATCTTGACTCCTTTTACCTGTCTTGGTTCCATATGACTTAATACCTTTGTCAAACAAATTTGTCAATCCCGGTTTTGAAATTTTTAAATAAACCTAGTCTCAACAACTTTTTTTTTGTGGAGTTGTGGGGACAGACTTCCAGATTTCCACAATCATTTTTGTGAAGAAATGCACCCTGACATCAACCCTATATGGTCCAACTTGAATTTTACACTCTGTCTCCTGGTGATGCAGAGCGATCGCCAATGTCATCAGTGTGTCCAAACGCTTGCCAATATGAATCCATGCATGTGTGTGTTGATGTCACCACATAATGACGTCATGCGTAATAATGTCCACACATTGACATCACCATACACCTGCCCCCTAGTTGTGGACTCTCAAATCAGAGGAAATGGTTTCTCTCTCTACCCTGTCATATCCTTAACTCACCTTGAACACTTCAATTAGCTCATCCATTGATCTTCTAAACTGTAGGTAATAGGAAATATGCAATCTATCCTTATAATTTAACCCTCTAAGCTTTTTTTATATTCGTTCACTGGATACAGGAGCCGCTGGCTCGGCCAACATTTATTGCCCACCCCTAATTGCCCTTGAGAAGGTGATGGTGAGCTGCCTTCTTGCACCGCTGCAGTCCTTGGGGTGTAGGTACGCCAACAGTGCTGTTGGGAAGGGAGTTCCAGGATTTTGACCCAGCGACAGTGAAGGAACGGCGATATAGTTCCAAGTTGGGATGGTGTGTTGCTTGGAGGGGAACTTGCAGTGATGGTATTCCCATGCATCTGCTGCCCTGTCCTTCCAGGTGGTAGAGGTTGTGGGTTTGGATGGTGCTGTCTAAGGAGCCTCGGTGCATTGCTGCAATGCATCTTGTAGATGGTACACACTGCTGCCACTGTGCGTTGGTGGTGGAGGGAGTGAATATTTGTTTGTGGATGGGGTGCCAATCAATTGGGGCTGCTTTGTCTTGGATGGTGTCGAGCTTCTGGAATGTTGTTGGAGCTGCACCCGTCCAGGCAAGTGGAGAGTATTCCATCACACTCCTGACTTGTGCCATGTAGATGGTGGACAGGCTTTGGGGAGTCGGGAGGTGAGTTACTCGCTGCAGATTCCCAGCCTCTGACCTGCTCTTGTAGCCACGATATTTATATGACTGCTCCAGTTCAATTTCTGGTCAATGGTGACCCCCAGGATGTTGATCATAGGGGAACTCAGCGATGGTAATGCCATTGAATATCAAGGGGAGATGGTTAACTTCTCTCTTGCTTGAGATAGTCATTGCTTGGCACTTAAGTGGCAAGTAACATTCGCGCCACATATCAGCCTAAGCCTGGATATTGTCCAAGTCTTGCTGCATTTCTACACGGACTGCTTCAGTATCTGAGGAGTTGCGAATGGTGCTGAACACTGTGCAAACATCAGCGAACATCCCCACTTCTGACCTTATGATGGAGGGAAGGTAATATATGAAGCAGCTGAAGATGGTTGGGCCTAGGACACTACCCTGTGGAACTCCTGCAGTGATGTCCTGGATCTGAGATGATTGACCTCCAACAACCACAACTATCTTTCTTTGCGCTCGGCATGACTCGAGCGGAGAGTTTTCTCCCTGATTCCCATTGACTCCAGTTTTGCGCGGGTTCCTTGATGCCATACTCAGTCAAATGCTGCCTTGATGTCAAGGGCAGTCACTCTCACCTCACCTCTTGAATTCAACTCCAGCTCAGTTCAGGTCCCAACATCATTTTGAATTTAGTGTGCACTCTTCATGGTATTGACTTCATTGTGTATCCTCATAAAGGGGGCTCTGGCAGCATGAAAAGAAACATGTTTGAATTTCTTAACTAAAACTCAAGTCAGTGAAACTTTTGCAGGTGTTGGTTTATTATATCAGGTATGGTAATTTAGTGGTCATGTTGCTAGACTAGTATTGCAGAGGCTTATACTAATAACCCAGAGAATAAGAGTTCATTATCCCACTATGGCAGTTTGAGAATTTGAATTCATTTTTAAGTTAGTTCATTAAATGTAACCATGAAGCTGTCATTAAAAAAAAAAATGCTCATCTTCTTTGGAGAAGGAAAGAGGCTGTCCTTACCCAGTTTGGCTTGTGGCATAACTTTCCTCTGAAGTAGCATAGCAAGCCACTAAATTGTAACAAACTACTAGACTACATAGACTTCAGTGGTTCAAGGAGATGGCCCATCATCACCTTGGCAACTAAGAATGGACCTGATTCGAGAATACATTTTTTTTAAAAAAAAAGAAAAATTCAGACTTGGACAGACAGTGGACTTTTAAAAATGTTGGCTTTTGCCTTTTGTGAATTTGAATTTAGTCCAGACTGATGGAATGAAAGTTTCTTCTGTCTGTCTTGCCTGAAATGAAGTCTTAATCCAGTTCTTAATTTGACACTCACTGGCACTGAATTGGCAATCTTATTCTGAGGAGCCATAGGTGGATATGGGTGCAGTAGGGGATTCAGATAGAGCAGAGGAATCATTAATGTGCAGCTGACCAAGCTGTCCTGATTATGAGTCTGGGTGCCTAAGATGAAAAATGTTCCATTCCTCACCTGTAGGAGTGCAAATATAGCCAAAACTTAAAGCAAAGAAAAATGTCGTACTCTATCTTCAACTTGAAGTCTTATTTTTTAAAAAATGAATAATTTTTTGAATCTTTTTATTTGTGTCAGAGTGAGAAAGTAAATGAGCAAAGACTCAAAATTGGTATAAGGAGATTATGTAATCATATAACATAGGTTTGCCAATTTGGTAGTCCAACTGTTTCAAGATCAGAAATTGCCTACAGTAGGATTACAGAGAACTGTTACTGAGAAAGAAAAGCACTTAGTGAGGGAAAGGTGTACTTTATCATCAGTCTACATTTCACATGTTCAAGTAAATAAATTAACCTTTTTCAACTTCCAGCATTGAGGTATACAGAAACTTCTGTGTATCTGGCGATCATACTCTGGTAACCATTGAATAATTTGGTGTTCGACCAAGTTATATTGATTTTCGTATTCCACCACCGCCCTCCCCATATTTTTTCTACTTCCTTCTGCAAATCATGTCTTCAACTGGTAAATTTCTATAAATGCAGTGGCAAGTAATTAATGTAGGCTTTGTTTTTGTGCATTTTGATGCTGTTTATCAGGGTATGGTAGCATAATGGTTATGGACTACCATCCCAGAGGCTGAGTTCAAATCCAAACATTAGTTTTGAAATTGAAATCATCAATGTGGTCATATGTGGGCTGGCATGAGAAGAAAATAGCTGAAAGTTGCCAGATAGCATTGAAATTCCATCTAGTACACTACTGTACTTCCTTGCAGGGAACTTGTCATCCATAAATGGTCTGGCCTATTTTTTTTTTTTAGAATATTACAGCGCAGTACAGGCCCTTCGGCCCTCGATGTTGCACCGATCATCTGACCTACACTATTCCATTTACATCCATATGTCTATCCAATGACCACTTAAATGCTCTTAAAGTTGGCGAGTCTACTACTAGTGACTCCAATCCCACACTGGTTGGTTTTTAGCGCTCTTTGAAGTGATGTAGCAAGCTGCTGAGATGTAATTATTTTTTAAAAAAGAGAATAGTTGCTACTTGTCCACTAGGGATGGACAGACTGTAATCTTGTTAGTATCACCCACATCCCAGGAGCAAGTATAAAGCAACTGCCTGACTTAGTTGGATAGGTTTGAGCAGTGTTTGACTGATCTGCTGGATGATTAACCCTAGCTGTTGTTGATCATTCCACATATGGGGAGGATAGGCTTAATGTTCCTATTATATGCTACGAGTGTGGCTCTAGTTAATTATATGTGGACTGTGATAAAATAGATTGTACAAAGCACTTACAGGAGCTGCAAAAACATTTTTAAAAAATCATCTCGCCACCTTCACTCACTCAATACTTTGTGTTTGCAGTATTTGAGTGAGTCTTTGCCTTTCAGTCACATGATGCATGAGTTTTGCGATCCTCACGAAGGCAGGGCTTCAACAAAGTGGTATCCTTTAACTGTGTGCTCCACCTTACTCTGAGAACGTGGTTCTGCATCAGTCATTATGAGCAAGTCAGAATGCTGAAATCAGAATTCTTGTTCTGTAACTAATATATCTCCGCTCCAACAAATATTTTGTATGTTTGTTACTTCTTCAAAGAACTCAGTCTTGGATGTATGGCATTTTAATGTGTGTGGAGTCCAGTCTGCAGTTGAACTGAGATTTATTGTTTGCATTCTTTCTTTTGGGCCTCCTTATCTCGAGAGACAATGGATACGCGCCTGGAGGTGGTCAGTGGTTTGTGAAGCAGCGCCTGGAGTGGCTATAAAGGCCAATTCTGGAGTGACAGGCTCTTCCACAGGTGCTGCAGAGAAATTTGTTTGTTGGGGCTGTTGCACAGTTGGCTCTCCCCTTTCGCCTCTGTCTTTTTTCCTGCCAACTACTAAGTCTCTTCGACTCGCCACAATTTAGCCCTGTCTTTATGGCTGCCCGCCAGCTCTGGCGAATGCTGGCAACTGACTCCCACGACTTGTGATCAATGTCACACGATTTCATGTCGCGTTTGCAGACGTCTTTATAACGGAGACATGGACGGCCGGTGGGTCTGATACCAGTGACGAGCTCGCTGTACAATGTGTCTTTGGGGATCCTGCCATCTTCCATGCGGCTCACATGGCCAAGCCATCTCTAGCGCCGCTGACTCAGTAGTGTATATAAGCTGGGGGTGTTGGCCGCTTCAAGGACTTCTGTGTTGGAGATATAGTCCTGCCACCTGATGCCAAGTATTCTCCGAAGGCAGCGAAGATGGAATGAATTGAGACGTCGCTCTTGGCTGGCATACGTTGTCCAGGCCTCGCTGCCGTAGAGCAAGGTACTGAGGACACAGGCCTGATACACTCGGACTTTTGTGTTCCGTGTCAGTGCGCCATTTTCCCACACTCTCTTGGCCAGTCTGGACATAGCAGTGGAAGCCTTACCCATGCGCTTGTTGATTTCTGCATCTAGAGACAGGTTACTGGTGATAGTTGAGCCTAGGTAGGTAAACTCTTGAACCACTTCCAGAGCGTGGTCGCCAATATTGATGGATGGAGCATTTCTGACATCCTGCCCCATGATGTTCGTTTTCTTGAGGCTGATGGTTAGGCCAAATTCATTGCAGGCAGACGCAAACCTGTCGATGAGACTCTGCAGGCATTCTTCAGTGTGAGATGTTAAAGCAGCATCGTCAGCAAAGAGGAGTTCTCTGATGAGGACTTTCCGTACTTTGGACTTCGCTCTTAGACGGGCAAGGTTGAACAACCTGCCCCCTGATCTTGTGTGGAGGAAAATTCCTTCTTCAGAGGATTTGAACGCATGTGAAAGCAGCAGGGAGAAGAAAATCCCAAAAAGTGTGGGTGCGAGAACACAGCCCTGTTTCACACCACTCAGGATAGGAAAGGGCTCTGATGAGGAGCCACCATGTTGAATTGTGCCTTTCATATTGTCATGGAATGAGGTACTTAGTAGCTTTGGTGGACATCCGATCTTTTCTAGTAGTCTGAAGAGACCACGTCTGCTGACGAGGTCAAAGGCTTTGGTGAGATCAATGAAAGCAATGTAGAGGGGCATCTGTTGTTCACGGCATTTCTCCTGTATCTGACGAAGGGAGAACAGCATGTCAATAGTCGATCTCTCTGCACGAAAGCCACACTGTGCCTCAGGGTAGACGCGCTCGGCCAGCTTCTGGAGCCTGTTCAGAGCGACTCGAGCAAAGACTTTCCCCACTATGCTGAGCAGGGAGATTCCACGGTAGTTGTTGCAGTCACCGCGGTCACCTTTGTTTTTATAGAGGGTGATGATGTTGGCATCGCGCATGTCCTGGGGTACTGCTCCCTCGTCCCAGCACAGGCATAGCAGTTCATGTAGTGCTGAGAGTATAGCAGGCTTGGCACTCTTGATTATTTCAGGGGTAATGCTGTCCTTCCCAGGGGCTTTTCCGCTGGCTAGGGAATCAATGGCATCACTGAGTTCCGATTTGGTTGGCTGTATGTCCAGCTCATCCATGACTGGTAGAGGCTGGGCTGCATTGAGGGCAGTCTCAGTGACAGCATTCTCCCTGGAGTACAGTTCTAGGTAGTGCTCAACCCAGCGGTCCATCTGTTTGCGTTGGTCAGTGATTATGTCCCCCGATTTAGATTTGAGGGGGGTGATCTTCTTGATGGTTGGCCCAAGAGCTCTCTTCATGCCATCATACATTCCTCTGATGTTTCCGGTGTCTGAGGCCAGCTGAATATGACTGCATAGGTGTTGCCAGTAGTCGTTTGCGCAACGCCTAGCTGTTCTTTGTGCAGTACTTCTGGCTGCTTTAAGTGCTGCGGATGTTAAATCGCTGGGGGCTTTCTTGTAGTTCAAAAGTGCAATGCGCTTAGCGGCTATGACAGGTTCCAGCTCTTCATTATGAGATTGAAACCAGTCTGCATTTCTCTTCGCACTTTTGCCGTAGGTGGTCAAAGCTGACTCATAGTTGGCGTCTCTGATGTGGGCCCACTTGGTCTCAGCATCCCCTGTGGGAGTGTTTTGAAGGGCTGTTACAAGTGAATTTAGAAATTTTTGTAACAGCTGTGGGTGAGAAATTCTGCTCGTGTTGATGCGCGGGTGGCCCTTCTGCTTGGAATGATGCAACTTCTTTGGTCTGAGTCTAACCTTGCTGCACACCAGGGAGTGGTCGGTGTCGCAGTCCGCTGCGTGTGATTTGAACACTGTTTAGGGAGGCTTGCCTTGTGACGATGAGGTCTAGCTGGTGCCAACGATGCGACCTTGGGTGCCTCCATGAAATCTGGTGACAGGGTTTAGTGTGAAAGAACGAGTTGGTGATGCAGAGGTTATGATAGGTACACAACTCAAGCAGTCTCTGCCCGTTCTCATTCATCCTTCCAACGCCATAGCGCCCAAGGCAGGAGGGCCATGAGTCATGGTCGGCCCCAACCCTGGCATTAAAGTCCCCCAGCAGGAATAGGTGTTCGGTGTTGGGGATGCTGCTAATGATGTTATGGAGTTGTTCATAGAACTGGTCTTTAGCTTCAGGTGCGGAGCAGAGTGTTGGAGCATAGATGCTGAGTAGGTGTACTGGACCAGAGGTGGTGAGCAGTCGGATGGACAGTATGCGTTCCGAGCCATTTGAGGGAGGCTCTATCATGCTGAGCAAGGAGTTTCTGATGGCGAAGCCCACTCCATGCTGTCTTGGTTCTTCAGGATCCCTGCCCTGCCAGAAGAAGGTGTAGTCTTGCTCTGCTAGAGAGCCACTCACAGGGAGGCGAGTCTCCTGAAGTGCTGCAATGTCCACATTGAATCTACTGAGCTCGTTGTTAATGATGGTGGTCTTCCGAGAATCGTTGATTTGTGTAAGGTCTTCCGACAGGCCAGGACACATAGTTCTGACGTTCCAGCTTGCAAAGCGAAGGGCTGGTACCTTCTTTCCTTTTTTCATGTTGTTTGGTGCGGTGTATCAGTCCACCTTTCGGGCAATGACCCTGAGCTCCAAGCACCCATTGAAGCAGGCAGACTGTGGCGGGACAGAACCTTATTGACCGGGGGCTGCCCGGTTTGAGGCGGGCGGTAGCTGTCCAGTGAGGTGCAATGACCTCTCCCACCGACAAAGGCAACCCGTGGCGCCCAGTTTCTACGCCAATTTATCTGGACTTATAACCCGTAACTGCTGCCTTCCGTGTTGTTTTAGTCACTGTGAGGCAACTATGGAGTGACCTCTCCATGGCGCATGCCTGGGCAAATTTATGGGGGTTGAGAGTTGCCCAGTCGTCAAAACCCCCCTCTCGGCCTTTCTGGTGGGGTCCAAAGGAGTGCAGGACACGACGTTTGGCACCAGTATGGCTGCAGGAACTGCCGGAAACATGCCAAAGGTGACACATGACCGCCTACGGGGTTCCGCTCCGGATTTTCTGTTAGGGTTTACTCCCTTAGCCTTGGTCTCTCCCGAGACGCCCACAAGGCAGTGGGGTTGTTGGGGCCCCTACACAGGTGTAGGATGGTGCCGGTGGGAGGAGGGGATGCAAGGGGGAGGGGTGGGGGGGGGGGTGCAGGGGAAGGGGGTGCGGGGTGAAGATGGTGCGAGGGGGGGCGGGCTGGGACGGGGTTGTGAGGGGGTGAGCTGAGAGGGTGGAGCAGGGAAGGGGACGGGGGTGGGGGGGGGTGGAAGGGGGGGTCAAGGGGGGGGAGGGGGGGTGGAATCTGGTGCAGGTAATAAGCCATTTCCTCAGTGCCCACCATCGACGTCCGGAAAGCTCATCCACGTCCTTCGGGAGGTGAAGCATCATTTGGCAGACTTAGAGGTGATTACATTTGCTAAGGGTTTTTTTTTTGCAGTGGTTTAAATAAAGGCATGCAGCATTGCCGACAGTGCGCTGCAGATGCTCTCCGAGCCATCTCCCGCGGGCGCTTTGAAGTTGCGGCCGGGGGGGGCCGCTCGTGGATGTTTTGGGTGTTCGGGGCACCTTTTCACAGGACTTCTCTCGGGTCCCGCAGCTCCTTCTTCACCTCAATGGACTTACCGCATGCCGTGGCTGCAGACACTCTGGACTGTGAAGACAGCAGGATCGGAGATTAAAGTATCGGCAGCTGTGCTCGTCAGTTTCATCCGGATCAATTTCATTGAGAAAACAAAGAGCAGGTGTGGCTGGGGGAGGGCAGTGGGCCCAGGTAGCATACACTAAACTAACTGTTAACTTTTAGATAGGGCTAAAATGAACTGATTTAAAGAGCCAGGGGAATTTAAACAGTTTAAGAGGGCAGATTGGGGGAGAAAACGTTAGGGATGGGAGCAGATGGCCATGGATAGAGTTGAACAGCAAGGGAGCTTCCTAGGGAGCTTCCAGCCCAGGAGCCATCTTGAACAATGTTTGCATAGTTTCTTTTAATATGTGTCTAGTTGATCTACACTTTGTTACTTCAAATTCTTGACTTTTTATTTTTGTCATATTGCAACTTATTTAAACTTGACTTTACTATTAATTAACGTGTCAGCCTTGGCTTAGTGGCAGCACTATCGATTCAAACCCCACTCCAGAGACTTGAGTACATAATGCAGGCTGACATTTCAGTGCTGCACCGTTGGAGGTGCTGTCATTCATTAAACAGAGGCCTCATCTGCCCAATCTGCAAAAGATTGTATGGCACTATTCAAAAAAGAGCAGAGAGGTTCTGCTCGTGCTCTGGTGACTATTTATCCCTCATTCAGTGTCACTTTTATATATTAAGAAATATATGGTCATGTATCTTATTGTTTGTGGGTCCTTGCTGTGTGTAAAATTGGCTGCTGCACTTGCTGCAACAGTGACCACACCAGAAATATTTCACTGGCTGTAAAGTGCTTTGGGACATCCTATAGTTGTAATAGGCTCTATATAAATGCAAGTTCTTTCTTTAATGTTGCTTCTCAATTTAAATTTTTTCTCTTTGTAGGGGAGGGAAGGGTAATTCAGTGTTCTATGTTTTGTTTTCTGAAATAGGCTTATTGTAGCAATGTTTAGAAAATTAATGTGATCATGTTTGCAAACTTTTTTTTTAGACAATTCTATACCAAGACAAGCATCGCCGTCTGTGTTTTTTGGGGGTTTAATCTCCTTGTTGGGTAAATGGCCTATCCAGCAAGTTCTTAGCTTGTTTTCTTGTTTTAAAATGGTTCTTATGTCACTGAACATTTTTATTAATAAATGTGGTTTGAAGTATGGTCATTGTTATCATGCACAACATCTCTGGATCTTGCGCCTTCTGTTGTGATTGTACTGGAAGAAGTCATTTTTGTTGGTTTATGGGTGACTTGTTGATGGGTAGCATCTTTGATTGTGATAGCATTTGACAGTGCTATTTCAAGTTGCCTGAATATGCTGTGAAATTGTGTTGCTTCCATCCAAAGTCTTTTAAAACTTCTCATGCAATTTATTTGAAAAAAATTATTCATGTTCTGCCTAATAGTGGCTTCCCCATTTCTATTGAAGATGTTAAATTTTTACTAGAGAATGTTCCCATGGGCAGTAATATTTTGCTTAAGTGACTTTCATTAACTTGTTGGATGTTAACAAACCATTTGATGATGAAAGATATTATCACAATTCAGCCAGATTCTTTTCTCACACAATGTCCATATGGCAGCTCCAGCAGAAGTTGCTTCACAATTATCAGGTACAAGAATTAGTTAATATTCCCCCCCACCCCCCTTCCCCTTATCTCCCTAGTTTATGGGTACTGTAACTAATTGCAGTACCCCAAGACTGTCCCAGGAAAAATTGGCCATCTTAACATAGACCAGTGGGAAACCTTTTAAAGAAACAATTCAAACTGTTCAACAAAAATATATTCTACTGAAAAACAATATGTCAGCAAGAAAGATCCATCCGTGGCTCAGTCAGGAAGTTAAGGATAGTATTAGATTAAAAGAAGAGGCTTACAATGCTGTAAAAAAAAAAAAAGTGTAGCAAGTCTGAGGATTGGGAGTGTTTTAGAAACCAGCAAAAGGCCACCAAAAAGTTGTTGATAAAGGAAAAACTAGAATGAAGGTAAATAGCCAAGAATATAAAAACCGATTGTAAGAGCTTTTATAGGTAAATAAAAAGGAAGAGAGTAGCTAAAGTAAATGTTGGTCCCTTAGAAGCAGAGACAGGAGAAATTTTCTTGGGGAATGAGGAAATGGCAGAGGCATTGAACAAATATTTTCTGTCTGTCTTCACGGTAAAAGACACCAGTTTCCTAAGCAGGAATAGACAGTAACTGAGGAGCTAAAAAGAGTGTGGAAATTAAAGAAATTAATATCAACAAAGAAAAAGTATTGGAGAAATTTCAAGGGACTAAAATCTGACAAATCCCTAGGACCTGATGGCCTACACCCTAGGGTTCTAAGAGAGATAGCTGCAGAGATAGTGGATGCGCTAACTACAATTTTCCAAAATTCCTTAGATTCGGGAACGGTCCCATCAGATTGGACGTTGGCAAATATTACACCACTTTTCAAGAAAGGAGGGAGAGAGAAAACGTTGACCTACCGGCCAGTTAGCCTAACATCAGTCATTGGGAAAATGCTGAAACCTATTATGATGGAAGTCTTAACAATGCACTTAGAAAAGCACAGTATAATTAGAATAAGGAAATCCTGTTTCACAAATTAATTACAGTTTTTTAGTAGGGTAGATAAAGGAGAACCAGTAGATGTAGTATACCCTGATTTCTAAATGGCATTTGATTAAGGTGCCACACAAAAGGTTAATAGGCAAGATAAGAGCTCACGGAGTTAAGGGTAATATATTAGCATGGATAGAGGATTGGTTAATGGACAGGAAGCAGATAGTGGGCATAGTCGGGACATTTTCAAGTTGGCAGACAGTGAATAGTGGAGTGCCACAAGGATCAGTGCTGGGGCCTCAGCTATTTACAGTCTGTATTCATGACTTAGATGAAGAGACAGAGAGTAATGGATCTACGTTTGCTGATGATACAAAGCTCAGTGGAAAGGTAAGCTGTTGTGGGGACAAGAGGCTGCAAAGGGATATAGACAGGTCAAGTGAGTGGGTAACAAGATGGCAGTATAATGAAGGGAAGTGTGCAGTTATTCACTTTGGTCATAAGAATAGAAAAGCAGAATATTTTTTAAAAGGTGTGAAACTTGTAAATGTTGATGTTCAATTAGACTTGGGTGTACAAGGCACGCAGAAAGTTAGCAGGCAGGTACAGCAAGCAATTAGGAAGGCAAAAGACATATTGGCCTTTATTGTAAGGGGATCGGAGTACAGGAATAAAGAAGTCTTGCTACATTTGTACAGGGTTTTGGTGAGACTACATCTGGAATATTGTGTGCAATTTTGGTCTCCACGTTTAAGAAAGGATATACTTGCATTGGAGGCGATACAGCTGAGTAAGTTGTGCCTACATTCTCTGGAGTTTAGAAGAATGAGAGGCAAACTCATTGATTCTGAAGGGGCTGGATTGGGTAGACACTGAGATTGTTTCCGCTGATCGGGGAATCTAAAACATGGGGGCACAGTTTTGGGATAAGGGGCCGATCAATAGGACTGAGATGAGGAGAAATTACTTCACTCACAGGGTTGTGAATCTTTGGAATGCTCTACCCCAGCGGGTTGTGGATGCTCCATTGTTGAATATATTTAAGGCTGGGATACAGATTTTTGGCGACTCGGAATCCAAGGATATGGTGAGTGGGCGGGCAAGTGGAGTTGAAGCCTAAGATCAGCCATGTATTGAATGGCGGAGCAGGCTCGATGGGCCATATGGTCTACTCCTATTTCTTGTGTTCTATATCCAAAATATACAAGACAAACATTGCAGTTCAGTATACTAATATAACATTTATTGTTAGTTTTCAGTATTGAATCTGGAAGGAGCCATGACAGCAGGTGGAGGAAATGATGATGATATTCCATTGGGAGAGAGGAAGACAGTTACTGATTTTTGCTACCTACTTGATAAATCCAAACAGCTCTTCAATGGTTTAAGGTCAGTGCTTTAAATCCGCTTTGTTCACATTAATTTTCCATAGAGAATTGCATTGTGTCTTTTCCTTTGCATCGATCACTTTCTTCGAGAAGAAGGGGATCATTTTGATTAAAAATATTTCCCTTAATTTTTCCTGGTAAAATTGTATTTCATTGTATATTGTGTTCATGTTGCACTAGTGTGTGTATGCAAGCTGGATTTTTTTTTTAGCTAAAACAAATAATGCTTCAAAAAGCTCAAATGGGTTTTTACTTCGCCCTTTAAAACAATACTTCTATCAGTTGGTGATTTTGTTCTTATCAAATAATTTCTATAAGAAATCCATGGCTGAAATGCTCTGAGAAAACTTTTGACTTGAAGGCTGGAAAGTTAAGGTGAACTCAGTGGCTGGTTTTTAATAACTTTTTAAGAGAAAAGATATTAAATGATCTTATGCAAGAAATAATATGGGTTGTGGTTCAGTGGAATGTATATGCTCATACTGGAAATTGTGATACTATTCTGAAGCAGCATGAGGCCTAATGATATGGGGCTGGCATTTGAGCTGCAAAATGAATGGTTGAAGCACAAAAGCGTAAAACTGCAGCTGCTTCAAAGAGGTTGTAAATCAGAAGTACAGCTACTGATAGTGACGACAGCAATTGGTGCTGCATTAATTGTGTTCACTGATGCCTAAATATGCAAAAAGCTTGATATACTCTGAAAAAAGAAAATGTAAATGCAGATAACCTTTTACAGGCGAGAAAAGATGTAGGTTCATGTCAAAAACTGATATTCAAAAAGCAATGGATGCTTTAATTCAGCATTGTTAGTTGCATTATTCAACACTAATTAGTATTAGTTTAATCTAAAATGGCAGGGCGATGGGAACCTTTGCAAGGAGTCAGAGGAGGGGGGATCAAAGACAAGGACAAAAGACAGTAAGGGGAATAAAAAAAGTGATAGGCAGAGAAATCAAGGGCCAGAATCAAACAGGGCCACAGTGAAAAATAGTGGGATGGGGACAAGTAATGTTAAAAAGACAAGCCTTAAGGCTTTGTGCCTTAACACGCGGAGCATTTGCAATAAAGTGGATGAAATAATCGCGCAAATAGATGTAAACGGGTATGATATAGTCGGGATTGCGGAGACATGGCTACAAGGTGACCAGGGATGGGAAATGAACATCCAGGGATATTCAGTATTTAGGAAGGACAGACAAAAAGCAAAAGGAGCAATAGTGAGGAAAGATATTAGCTCTGATGATGTGGAATCTGTATGGGTAGAGCTGAGAAACACTAAGGGGCAAAAAATGTTAGTGGGGGTTGTATATAGACCCCCAAACTGTAGTCTTGATGGGAATGGCATTAAACAGGAAATTAGAGATGCATGCGGTAAAGGAACATCTGTAATTATGGGTGACTTTGATCTGCATACAGATTGGGCAAATCAAATTAGTCACAATACCGTAGAGGAGGAATTCTTGGAGTGTATACGGGATGGTTTTCTGGACCAATACGTTGAGGAAACAACTAGAGAACAGGCCATCCTAGACTGGGTATTGTGTAATGAGAGAGGAATAATTGACAATCTAGTGGTACAAGACCCCTTGGGAATGAGCGACCATAATATGATAGAATTCTTCATCAAGATGGAGAGTGACGTAGTTGATTCTGATACAAGGGTCCTGAATCTTAGTAAAGGAAACTACGAAGGTATGATGCGCGAGTTGGTCATAATGGATTGGGAAATGTAACTGAAAGGGATGACAGTGGATAGGCAATGGCAAGCATTTAAAGAGCGCATGGATGAACTGCAACAATTGTTTATCCCTGTCTGGCGCAAAAGTAAAACGGGAAAGGTAGCCAAACCATGGCTTACAAGGGAAATTAAAGATAGCATTAGATCCAAGGAAGAGACATATAAATTTGCCAGGAAAAACAACAGACCCGACGATTGGGAGCAGTTTAGAATTCAGCAAAGGAGGACCAAGGGATTGATTTAAGAAGGGGAAAATAGAGTACGAGAGCAAGCTTGCGGGAAACATAAAAACTGACTGTAAAAGTTTCTATAGGTATGTGAAGAGAACAAGATTGGTGAAGACAAATGTAGGTCCCTTACAGTCAGAAACAGGGGAATTTATTGTGGGGAATAAAGAAATGGCTGACCAACTAAATGCATAGTTTGGTTCTGTCTTCACAAAGGAGGACTCCAATATCATACCAGAAATGTTGGGGAACACGAGGCTTAGTGAGAGGATGGAACTGAAAGAAATCCGTATTAGTAGAGAAATGGTGTTGGGGAAATTGATGGGATTGAAGGCCGATAAATCCCCAGGGCCTGATGGTATGCATCCCAGAGTACTTAAGGAAGTGGCCCTAGAAATAGTGGATATATTGGTGGTCATCTTCCAAGATTCTATAGACTCTGGTACAGTTCCTACAGATTGGAGGGTAGCTAATGTAACCCCACTATTTAAAAAGGGAGGTAGAGAGAAAGCAGAGAATTACAGACCAGTCAGCCTGATGTCGGTAGTGGGGAAAATTCTAGAGTCCATTATCAAAGATTTTATAGCAAAGCACTGAGAGAACAGTGGTAGAATCGGGCAGATGGATTTACGAAAGGGAAATCATGGTTGACAAATCTACTAGAATTCTTCGAAGATGTAACTAGTAGAGTTGATGAGGGGGAGCCAGTGGTTAATTTGGGCTTTCAGAAGGGTTTCGAAAAAGTCCCACATAAGAGATTAGCATGTAAAATTAAAGCGCATGGGATTGGGGGTAGTGTATTGCAATGGATAGAAAATAGCTTGGCGGACAGGAAACAAAAGTCGGGATAAATGGGTCTTTTTCCGAATGGCAGGCAGTGACTAGTGGGGTACCGCGGGATCGGTGCTAGGACCCCAGCTATTCACAACATACATTTAGTTCCTTCATCTAAATCATGAATGTAATAGCTCCAAATTTGCAGATGACACAAAACTGGGTGGGAGGGTGAGTTGTGAGGAGGATGCAGAGAGGCTTCAGGGTGATTTGGACAAGTTGAGTGAGTGGGCTAATGCATGGCAGATGCAGTATAATGTGGATAAATGTGAGGTTATCCACTTCGGTAGCAAAAACAGGAAGGCAGATTATTATCTGAGCGGCTATAAACTGAGAGAGGGGAATATGCAGTGAGACCTGGGTGTTCTCATACACCAGTCGCTGAAGGTAAGCATGCAGGTGCAACAGACGGTAAAAAAGGTAAATGGTATGTAGGCCTTCATAGCAAGAGGATTTGAGTACAGGAGCAGGAATGTCTTCCTGCAATTATACAGGGCCTTGGTGAGGCTACACCTGGAATATTGTGTGCAGTTTTGGTCTCCTTTATCTGAGGAAGGATGTTCTTGCAATAGAGGGAGTGCAGCGAAGGTTTGCCAGACTGATTCCAGGGATGGCAGGACTGACGTATGAGGAGAGATTGAGTTGGTTCGGATTATATTCGTTGGAGTTCAGAACAGTGAGGGGGGATCTCATCGAAACCTATAAAATTCTAACAGGACTTGACCGGGTAGATGCAGGAAGGATGTTCCCGATGGTGGGGGAGTCCAGAACGAGGGGTCGCAGTCTAAGGATATGGGGTAAACCTTTCAGGACTGAGATGAGGAGAAATTTCTTCACCCAGACAGTGGTGAGCCTATCGAATTCGCTACCACAGAAAGCAGTTGAGGCCAAAACATTGTATGTTTTCATGAAGGAGTTAGATATAGCTCTTGGGTCTAAAGGGATCAAAGGGTATGGGGCGAAAGCGGGAACAGGTTACTGAGTTGGATGATCAGCCATAATCATAATGAATGGTGGAGCAGGCTCGAAGGGCCGACTACTCCTATTTTCTATGTTTCTGTTTCTATGCCACTCTGTTGTCAAAAAACAGTAAATTGCAGACCTTGGCAGCTATAAATATCACATTTTAAAAAGAATAACCTATAAACACTGCTTTATTATGTGATGTTAACAGGAATATTTCAATCCACATTATAGTGAAAAGCTATTGATTGCTGTTTAGTGCCAGCATCCAGCAAAAATGGTTGGATGTGACTGAAATTGTAATTGTATCAGAATATTCTGGTGGAGTGGGTGCCCACTTTTATTTCATGAGTAAAGAGGAGCTGATGATACATGAGAGAAATTTTCATTACTGACAAAAAATCTTCCTGCTCTCCACAATGTATTCAATTTTGGCTCAGTAACCACACTCTTGCTGCTGAGTCAGAAGGTTGTGGGTTCAAGCCCCACTCCAGAGACTTTCAGATGAGGTGCTAATCTTGGGCCCCAGTTGCCTATTTAGGTGAGTGTTAAAAAAAATAAAAAAATCCGATGGCACTATTCAAAGAAGAGGAGGAGGTTTCTGCTAGCATCCTAGCCAATATTTATTCCTCAGTCAACATCATTAAAGCAGATTATCTGGTCATATATTTCTTTGCTGTCTGTGGTACCTTGCTGTGTGCAAATTGGCTGCTATATTTCCCTACATGGCAACAGTGGCTGCACTGTAATGTGCTTTGGCACATCTTGAGCACAATATATAAATGCAATTCCTTATTCTAGTTGCACAATATGGGGTATTTAACTGTTGAATTGTTGAAAGTGCACAGGCTCCTTTTTTTTTTAGTAGCTTAATTGTACCATTTTGGCTCATTTACTTCTCTCGATGAGTAAAGTCTTAGAAGCCCTCTATCAAACTTAGTCACTTTTTGTATAGAAGCTCAAATGCAAGGTCAGCCATTACTTGCTGAACTAAGCTTTTGTAGTATGCTTCAGTAAATCAGTGCTAGAATAAATATTTAATACTACCAGTTTAAAATGAACACAGAAATTGAATGCAAGAACATCAACCATAGATTATTTTCAAGAAGGTATTCTTTAAAGAACATAAGAAATAGAAGCAGGCTTAGGCCAAATGGCCTGTTGAGCCTGCTCCACCATTTAATAAGATCATGACTGATCGCCTACCTCAACTCAACTTTCCTGCCTGATCCCGTTTTCTTTTGATTCTCTTGGAGTCCAGAAATCTATAGATCTCTGCTTTGAATAAACAAAACTAGTGAGCATCCACAGCCCTCTGGGGAAGAGACTTCCAAATATTCACAACCTTCTGAGTGAAGAACTTTCTCATCATCTGTCTGAAACGGCCATTCCCTTTACCTGAGGCAATGCCCCTAGTTCTAGATGTTTCAGCCAGGGAAAACAGCCTCTCAGCATTGCGATTGGTTTTGTTGTGACCAGTACCTAAATGGGGGGGTGGGGGTGGAAATTGCAACGTAGTTAGCGCAGATAGGTTTCTTAGGATTTAAAGGTGTAATTTAGTGCAAAGTTACTGAGGTAGTCAGCATGTTTCGAAGATGTATGGATATATTCCCCGTAACATGTTGACTCCATCATTGTCTTTCTGCTGAGTGAGTTGAGACAAACTCTTAATGCAGATACATGGGTCTGCCATTTCCAAGATCAGCAAAAACAGTAATGAATAGCAGAAAATATGCTCCATAAAAATGTTAGAATTTGGTACTGAATCTGCAGGTTAGTGTCCATGGCCGGCCTATTATCTTGCATTCTCTGTTACTTTGATTTCTTTCAAAACTCCACTGCCTGCAATCTAAACCACACCAAATCCTGCTCATCAATCACCCCTGTGCTCCCAGACCTTTATTGACTCCCAGCCCACCAATGCATCATAGAGTCATTACGGCACCAAAGGTGGCCATTTGAGACCATGCCAGCTCTCTGTAGAGCAATCCCGTCAGTCCCATTCCTCTGCCCTATCCCCGTGGCCTGCAGATTTATTTTCGTCAAGTGTCCATCCAGTTTCCTTTGGAATCAATCATTGTCTCTGTTTCCACCATCCTCGTGGGCAGCAAGTTCTAGGTCATTACCATTTGTTACATGAAAAAAAAATCTTTCTCGCACACCCCATCATCTCTTGCCCAAAACCTTAAATCTGCACCCCTTAGTCCTTGTACCATCAGCTAATGGGAACAGCTTTTCTTTGTCTACCTTATCTAAACCTGTCATAATCTTTGGATACCTCTATCAAATCTTCCCTCAATATCCTTTGTTCCAAGGGTAACAACCCCAGCTTCTCCAGCCTATCCTGGTAGCTAAAATCCCTCGACTCTGGAACCATTCTGGTAAATCTCCTCTGCACCTTGCGAAGGACCATGGACAACATCCATTGCTTTCCTTTCATCATTCTTCTCAGTTACTTCATCAAAAAAATTCAATTGGATTAGTCCAGCACGTTCTCCTTTTTTACAAATCTTTGCTGGCTCTCCTTAATTAACTTAAATCTCTCCAAGTGCCTGTTGATTTTTTTTCCCCCTGATATGTTTCTAAAACCTTACCCACTACTGATGTTAAATTGACCAACCTGTAGTTACTAGTAATGTCCTGACCCCCTTGCTTGAAATAAGGGTGTCGCATTTGCCATTCTCCAATCCTCTGGCAGCTCCCCTGTACCCAGGGAAGATGGGGAAAGATTATGGCAGGCCCTTCCACTATCTCCACTCCCGCTTCTTTCAGCAACCTAGGATGCAAGCCATCTGGACCGGGTGAATTATGCACTCCAAGCATAGCGAGCCTTTCCAGTATATCCTTTCCATCAATTTTCAGCCCGTCCATTACTTCTACCATCTTTGCTTCTACTGAGATTA